>NW_017805406.1:855972-874357 GCF_001891065.2 Hippocampus comes
GTTTTTCTTTTTTTTTTTTTGGCTTGCTTGTCAGGGGAAAATACTGCAAGCTCATTAGTTACACACATTTTAATGTTATGTCCAATCATGATGTATTTTGTTATTTTTGTGATCAAGGAAATTTGAGCTGAAAAAAAAAACCTTGGAAAACATATATCGCTTGTTGAACTAAAGTCATACCAACCGTTGGTCACAAATTGGTTTCAAATCCGGCTGTTGTTTGAAAAGTGGCCTTTGAGAGGAAAAAAAAAAAAAAAAAGCCAACACAACCCAAAACAATCTCAGGGTACTTCATTATCACATCTCTGCCCCAGCATTTTTCCAGCAGTATTAGCGAGATGCGAGGCGGCCCGCTTTTGGCTGTTCTCCATGATGACTGGGTTGACTGGCCACAGTGTGAGGCTGGAGGAAGGAGGCTCGTTCGAGCGTGACTCCTCTTCTCAGGTCAACACTTCTTTCTTTCTAGAACACTCTCCACAGCGTGAACATGAACATCGCACGGCACCGCAGCAAGCAGATTGATGAGCTGAGATAAAGCAGTATCTTCAGCGAAAAAGGAAAAAAATATATATATAAAAACCCTCCCGGCAGAAAAGATGCCATTTGTTCTGTGTTCCCTGCTGCTTCTCGGATGCACTCGTGTCATGTCCACCTATGGGCCTCATCAACGAGCACAGATGACTGGTGACATTTTGCTCGGAGGACTCTTTCCCATTCACTTTGGCGTTGCATCCAAAGACCAAGACCTGGCGGCGCGGCCGGAGTCCACACAATGCGTCAGGTGACCCACCCGACGCAAAACAAGCCACAACATTGAATACACTCGAACAAGCGTGAGAAAAGTTGGCCGATAAAATGTGTCAATCTGCTCATTTCTGTGAGCGAGGTTCAGAGCGATGTAGACCAGCACATTACACATTATTCCGATTTCAAATAGTGCTTGTCGTCATTCGGGTCACAAGTATCTGCAGCATATCCCAGCTGACATCTGGCGAGAGACGAGTTACACTTTTGATTAGTCGGTAATCCATCGCAATGCACAGAAAAACAAATAAGGTAACGACACACACCCACACAAAAATACATTCACGCGAGCACAGACGTTCCAACAGAGATCCAAATCTGGATTTCCTGATGTCTACGTCACCACCCGCTGAGCGAACGCGGAAATCGTACTACAGCCCCCCCGTACTGGATCTCATTACATTTCGTGTACAGTTTCACATGCGAAAAGTCGTTTTTACTGCATGTTATGTGGTGTCCTACAGGTTTAATTTCCGTGGTTTCCGTTGGCTGCAGGCCATGATTTTTGCAATCGAGGAGATCAACAACAGCAGCACTCTCCTGCCCAACATCACATTGGGCTACAGGATCTTTGACACGTGCAACACGGTGTCAAAGGCACTGGAAGCCACTCTCAGTTTCGTGGCCCAGAATAAGATCGACTCCTTGAATTTGGATGAGTTCTGCAACTGCACCGACCACATCCCGTCGACTATCGCAGTCGTGGGAGCGGCGGGATCTGCTGTCTCCACAGCGGTGGCAAACCTACTGGGGCTGTTTTATATTCCACAGGTAAGTCTTTGTAGGTGTCCTGCAAAAAAAAAATTGTAAAAATGATCTCGATCTATCGATCCATCTATTCGTCCGTGCGTGGCGTAAACTCTTGTGTTTCAGATCAGCTACGCCTCGTCCAGTCGCCTCCTAAGCAACAAGAACCAATACAAGTCCTTCATGAGAACCATCCCTTCGGATGAGTACCAGGCTACGGCGATGGCGGATGTGATCGACTATTTCCAATGGAACTGGGTGATTGCCGTGGCCTCGGATGACGACTACGGGCGGCCTGGTATCGAAAAGTTTGAGAAGGAGATGGAGGAGAGGGACATCTGCATCCATCTCAACGAACTCATCTCTCAGTACATGGAAGACCACGAAATCCAAGCGCTGGCCGACAGGATCGAAAACTCGAGCGCCAAAGTTATCGTGGTGTTTGCCAGCGGGCCCGATATGGAGCCGCTCATCAAAGAGATGGTCCGAAGAAACATCACGGACCGCATTTGGATCGCCAGTGAAGCTTGGGCGAGCTCCTCTCTCATTGCCAAACCTGAATATCTGGATGTGGTGGCAGGCACCGTTGGCTTCGCCTTGAAGGGGGGACATATACCCGAGTTTAAAGACTTCCTGCAACAAGTGCAACCAAAGAAAAACGCTCACAATGAATTTGTCCGGGAGTTTTGGGAGGAAACTTTTAACTGTTATCTGAAAGACAGTCGGCGGCGTCACCAAAGTGACAACGGCAGCACAAGTTTTAGGCCTTGGTGTACAGGTGAGGAAGACATCACCAGTGTGGAGACACCGTACCTGGACTACACCCACCTCCGTATCTCATACAACGTGTACGTAGCAGTTTACTCCATTGCGCAGGCCCTGCAGAACATCCTAACCTGTAAACCCGGACATGGACTTTTTGCAAACAACTCCTGCGCGGACATCAAGAAAATGGAAGCGTGGCAGGTAAAACGTTGCACTTTTTCAACAAACCGAGACGCTAAGCCCGTTTGACCACAACACAAATTTGTGCTTCCACAGGTACTAAAGCAGCTCAGACATTTGAAATATACCAACAGTGTGGGAGGAAAGGTGCACTTTGACGAGAACTTTGACGTGGCAGCAAACTACACGATAATCAACTGGCACAGGTCTGCCGAAGATGGTTCTGTGGTGTTTGAGGAGGTCGGATACTATAATATTCACTCAAAGAGGGGAGGCAAGCTGGTCATTGACAAGACAAAGATTCTCTGGAATGGATACAGTTTTGAGGTACATACCAATCGCAATCTTTTGTCTGCGGTTAGTGAAAATCAAGTCACAACGGTTCCGTTCAGTCTGGAACGGAAGTTCCAGATCTGGTTTGTGTTTCTACACCGGGGCACAGAGGCAGGATGGCTCACGCAATCGCCTCTTTCACTCACCGTGATCGAAAACGGATGTGACAATGCGGGAACGGCTGAATTTGTAGAGGCTTGACCAGTTCTGCTCACTCTTATCCGACTTTTGTCTGCTTCCAATCTGTCAGGTGCCATTCTCCAACTGCAGCGAGGACTGTGAGCCTGGAACCAGAAAGGGCATCATAGACAGCATGCCGACTTGTTGCTTTGAATGCACCGAGTGCTCCGACGGAGAGTACAGCAACCACAAAGGTACGCCGGAATCTTCTTCGCTAATGTTGCTTTCCTGAAAGGTGGAAATTCTAAGCCTGATTTTATTTTCCACGCAGATGCCAGCATTTGCACCAAATGTCCCAATAACTCCTGGTCCAGTGGGAACCACACCTCCTGTTTTTTAAAGGAAATCGAGTTCCTGGCTTGGACCGAACCATTTGGGATCGCTTTGACCATATGCGCAGTATTGGGCGTTGTCTTGACAGCTTTTGTCATGGGCGTGTTTATCAAGTTCCGCAACACGCCCGTAGTGAAGGCCACAAACCGAGAATTGTCCTATTTGCTGCTCTTCTCACTCATTTGCTGTTTCTCCAGCTCGCTGATCTTCATCGGACAGCCCCGCGATTGGATGTGCCGTCTGCGGCAACCGGCTTTCGGTGTCAGTTTTGTTCTTTGCATCTCCTGCATCCTCGTCAAAACTAACCGAGTGCTTCTGGTCTTCGAGGCCAAGATCCCGACCAGTTTCCATCGGAAATGGTGGGGACTGAACCTGCAGTTTCTCTTGGTGTTCCTCTTCACGTTTGTCCAAGTTATGATATGCGTGGTGTGGCTTTACAACGCTCCCCCGTCGAGCTATATGAACCACGACATCGACGAGATTATTTTCGTCACCTGCAATGAGGGCTCCGAGATGGCTCTTGCGTTTCTCATTGGCTACACGTGCCTCCTGGCGGCCATCTGTTTCTTCTTCGCGTTCAAATCCCGCAAACTTCCCGAAAACTTCACCGAAGCCAAGTTCATTACTTTTAGCATGCTCATATTCTTCATTGTCTGGATCTCCTTCATCCCCGCCTACTTCAGTACTTACGGCAAGTTTGTGTCAGCGGTGGAAGTCATTGCAATTCTGGCATCCAGCTTTGGGATGTTGGCCTGTATCTTCTTCAACAAGGTCTACATCATCCTCTTCAAATCTTCCAGGAACACCATCGAGGAAGTCAGGTGCAGCACGGCGGCGCATGCCTTCAAAGTGGCCGCCAAAGCCACGCTCAAACAGGGCACCGTGTCCAGAAAAAAGTCCGGCAGTATCGGAGGATCGTCCGCCTCCTCTCCGTCGTCCTCCATCAGCCTAAAGACCAACGGGGACGGTGGCGAGACAACCTCCGGAAGGCACAAGCCAAGAGTGAGCTTTGGCAGCGGGACAGTCATGTTGTCTTTAAGCTTTGAGGAGTCGAGAAGAGGTTCTTTAATGTGATCGCCCACCTTTTAGTGACACCTTTTTTGGGGTACTTTAAATGTCAGCCTGCCTAATTAATTGTACGTAATTTACAGAACGTTCTTTTGACTTTCAGCATTAATTTGACTAACCGCTGCGCGCTGAATACAATGTGTGTTTGTATTAAAACATGATTCCAAAAACAGGGTCGCAATGATCGTGCGTATGTTTGTTCGTGTGTTAGCAAGATTATAATTTTTATTTGATCGGTATATTACTGACAGAAATCGGCCCCCCAAAAAGAGATTTTTAAATCTTTACAGTCTGACAAAAGGTTTTCATGCCCAAAATTATTCAAAATCATTCCCAATGAAGACAGATGGTGTCTCCTACATTTGTTGTTCAATAGACACAAAAACAAATCTTAATGGACCACAAAAAAATCTTATCAATTCGTCAAACCCCATAAGGCTATAAAGTTTAAAAATAAAGGCTACCGGTATATAATAAAAAATGTTGCAAGTACATCCCACTCAGACAACCAGTAATAACTATTTGGTTCGTCTCTTACAAAGCTGTTTTTCTTTCACTAAATCATGACCCTCACTGGTTTCGATTTAAATGAGGTTTCGATTACCAAGTCACGAAAGAGTCCAACGATGCAATAAAAATCTGAAAATTGTTTTGACAAGAATGGTAAGGATGCAGGGAAAACTCAAGAGAGAATTTGCTGGACGAATTTTAGAGAACTTTCTGTGCTTGCTTATCACACGCTTGCGTCAAGGACAAACGGTGCAGATGTGTGTCTCACGCGTAAATGCGATGCAGACAACAGGCCGACACCATAGGCAGCCTTGACCCGTGGGACATCCAGGCATCAGGGAAGAACACTTTTGGGGATGGCACTATTTGTTTAAAACCACCCAAGCAACTGTGAAGGACCTGTGAAGCTTTATTGTCTCTTTTTTTTAATGACAGTAAAATGACCCATTGAACCAGAGAGAACGCTCGAATCCCCCCTCCCTTATTTATTCGACTGTCTTCACGGAATTTAACCATCACCTTCAAAGATGGGGAAATAACCACTATCACCACTTGTAATGAAAATTGAACTTCTTAGGTTTTTGTTTTTTTTTTGTAAGGAGGGCAAAGGGCTTTTGAAGAAGACATGCTGAGATTTTCAAGATCAGGGTTGACCTAAAACAGGCTGAGAGCAGCTGGACAACTAAAGACCCACCAAATAACAAATCAATGTCCAGCCGAGACCAGCATGGTGTTCACATCTGAGACTGAAAGGCATTTCCACTTGTCTCAGGCCTCACAAGTACCAGTGTAATTACATATATATTAAAAAAAAAAAAAAAAACTTCTTGTGACACACTGACCACTACTTGGCTAGAAATATTTTTTAAAATGTAAAGAAAAATGTATAGCAACTGTTTAATCCAAAACATTTCCAATTATTTTTTTCTTCCAAAAATTGGCCTGGAAAAAAAATCAATTCTCAGTCAGGCTCTACCAACATCGTGTGCTTCTGTGCCATTCTGTGACTCTTCCACTGTGTCTCTCTTACAACCTGCTTATGACACTGGCTGATTCTCTAACTTGGTGGCCACTTCCTTCCAAGAATAGCCTGTTTCAAGCCTCGCTGGTCTTCATCTCATCAAAATGTGAACATCACGACAAAGAGGACTGAGCAAATACGAACACAACTAGAAAGTATTGGTCAATTCAGCGATTAAATAACTGCTGTGAATATGCCACGCACTGGAACCAGTTGGATGTGCATTCAGAAGTTTGGAGGTCAAATTAAATTCACTTTCGGAAGTGATAGTGCATTTTAAGTTCATCCTGACATTTCACAGTAAAATCAGGAATCATTTCGTTGTGAAAGCCCTAAGCCGGAAGTGCACGTATTTTGGTTAACTTTACAGACGTCAAACTGGGGAGCCGCGGAAAGTGGCAACAAATCAGTTAAAACCCAAAGCAGAGCACTGACTTTCACTGAAACAATTGCACATTCTTAGCTGACATTCGGGATCGAGTGGGTGACGCTACTGAGGAGATAACAACCAGTAAGGGAGATAACGACTTGGGGTTTGGAGAATGGACGAGTTCATTTTGAGGCAGGGGTCGCGGCAGCGTCAACGTCACTCGTCGATGCTTCAATCGAGGCAAAAAGACAACATGGGCTCCTTTTGTTGTCTGATTGAGAGGGAAGAAATTTCACCGTGCTGTATGTTGCACATACAGCGCATTTCACGTGAAAGTTGCATTTGATTCGCGACATAAGCGGAAGTGACGTAGCTGACGCGACCCTGACCCTACCGCAGAATGCGCCTGCCCTTACTGGTGGGGGGTGGCGTGCAAACGTGGAGAGCATCCGGCTCGAGGAATAAAGACATGTCACCTTCATGAGGTGTCCGTTCGCTATTTGGTGTCATTACAAACGCAATCAAAGGAGAGTCGTGGCCAGTGTGCTATGCTGGGATGCTCTTGGAGTTAGCCATTGTTAGCTCGACCCGTCCCGAAAAGAAGATGACTTCGAGGAAAAACACGCATCGTTAGCTCGCTTTAAGTAAGTAAAGGTAAGAAATCCAAATTGTTGACATTATGTTTGACTTTGCACGTTACCTGGATTGTTGTGATTGTTAATGTGGAGCTTCATGTTATCAATGTGTTTACAAGTTCGATTAACTCGGAACAGAATGACGCGTATAGTGCTGTCTACTCCATTTAATATTATAATAACATAATTTAGAGTACCGGTAAGTTACGCAATTAGATGATTTGTCAAGGTGATAGAAAACAGTATGATATTTTTTTTTTTTTTTTGTATATGATGAGACTAAGATTTTTTTCTCTCAATATTATGATTACCGGTACTAGACAATTCCATCTCATGTTTGTAATGCAAAATTAATTATTAAGGCAACAAGGAGCCTTTGTGGAGTTTATTCTCTGGTTTAACATCTGATCTTTCTCTCTTTCACAGCTAATATTGATTTACCTGCCCCACCCCTCCCCCAAATTACACCTTGGATGTCCACCCCAATACGGAACCACATGACGGAAACTGTAAAACAGCGGCACGCTTCATTGTCATGAACTGATTGCCCCAGCCATGAAGGACACATTTTAAACGAGAAGAACCAGAACATCGTCACGCAGCTATGGGCTTTTGTTCGTCTGGGTGCAAGATGTTGTGCAGAGTCAAGTACGTTTTCCTGCTGCTTCTCTCCCTGTCTGTGCTGGCGTGGATTTCCATGCTCTCGGGCGACAGCGTTAAATCTGCCCTGGCCCTCTCGGTGGCGATGCTACCTCTCGTTAAAGAAGAGGACACGCAGAATGTGGCAAACTCTGGGCCATCGACAGCGGTTCCCTTAATGATACCGACGCCGAGAGCAGAGTGTCCGAAGGAGTCGCCGCTGCTACGTGAGTGAACGCCCATGTATGATTCGACAGGCGGAGAACTAATGGCTGTTTGTTTTGTCTAAAACCAACATTGGTTGAAACTCCTTCAACTGCCAGACACCTCGACTCATCTTAAGAGTTGCATTGGTTGCCTTTCCTGCAACGATAATAGTCTTTCCGTGAAGTGAACACCTCTCTGCAAGTGTCAATCAAAACTGAGATTTATTATCATTTGAAAGGTACAATTCTTGTAAGAGTCTTACAGTATTGGATCGCATTTTATTGTGTAGATTTAAATAATGATTAGAGGTGATTTTTATTTATTTAGTTTCCTTTTTAATTTACAGCGCCCAAAATCTCGGGCGTTGTCCCGGGCTGGATGACTTATCCAAATATTATAAACGCTCATCAGTAAGCCATAAATTTGTAAAAGGTAGCGCTGCTATATGTCAGCTGTTGCTTACAAGTGACAAAATAAATATAGTAAAAAGAATGAAAAGATGGAAGGCTGCCAGGCATAGTTCAATTCAAACGCAATCAAAACATTTTCCCATCTGTAATAATATTCATCGATTTCCCCCCCCCCCCCCATCATGAATTCGTCATTATACTTCATATTTATAACCCATGAAGGCAGTTCTCAAGTATGGTGAGGCTCCACTCCAAAATGCTGAATGATTTAGCAACAAAGATGCAAATTCTGATTCCGCAGAAGGAGCGGTGAAGCTGAACTTTGAGCCCTCTCTACAATTGGAGGAGGTAGAGGGCGAGAACAAGCGAGTGGCCCAAGGCCGCTACCAGCCTTGGGACTGCACAGCCAGACAGAGCGTGGCCATCCTCATTCCCCATCGCAATCGAGAGCGGCACCTCCTCTATCTGCTCCACCACCTGCACCCCTTCCTGCAGAGGCAGCAACTCCACTATGCTGTTTACGTCATCCAGCAGGTCAACATTGACGTTTTTTTTCATTTTACATTTTTAATTTGCGTGTAGTTTGTGCATATCCTGATTTTGCCGTCTTGTGCGTGTTTTTCAAAAGGCCGGTGATGGCACTTTTAACCGTGCCAAATTGCTGAACGTGGGCTACTTGGAGGCGCTGAAAGACTACAGTTGGGACTGTTTCATTTTCCATGATGTGGACCTGGTTCCTGAAAATGATCACAATCTCTACGTCTGTGACTCGCAACCCAAACATCTGGTAGTTGGCCGCAATGCCACCGGATACAAGTGAGTTCCTGGAAAAAAGACTCATTTCCTATATGCCCACTCTGGTCTGATATTAATAAATTATTGGAACTGTTCTGACATCACCCGACTCGTATTAAGATGAATGTGTTCCCTCCCAACAGGTTGCATTACAAAGGCTACTTTGGAGGAGTCACGGCCATGAGCGGAAAGCAGTTTCGTAAAGTGAATGGATTTGCAAACACCTACTGGGGTTGGGGTGGAGAAGATGACGACCTACGAAATAGGTGAAGCGGAAAAAAAAAATAAGCGTTGAAATCCATTTTGAAGATATAAACTGGTTCGCATCTGGATTTTTGTTTCCATCAAGCAGTACTGTTCAGCGTGGTCTGGCAAATTTCATTTGGACGTGTCGTACAGATTGATTTGATACCGGGGATGGTTTTTTTTTGGTCGTGTCATCACCCACAAAAACAAACAAAGAAAAAGGAGTGTTATACTGCTCAATAGAAAAGGGTCTTAATGGCTTGCATGTGTACTCTTAGGGTGGAGCTGCAGAAAATGCAGATTGTGCGGCCACCTGCTGACATTGCACGCTACACAATGGTGTTTCACAAACGGGACAGCGGTAACGAAATCAACAAGGACAGGTCGGTCGTTTGTCATGATTGTGTTTGGACAACAATCTCTCTTTTTTCCCCTAATTGACTTGTGTCCCCCCCCCCCTTCCCCTGATTCAGGATAAAGCTGTTGAGACAAACGTCACGAGTTTGGAAAAGAGACGGACTGAATAGCTGCAAATATCAGACCTTATCAGTGGAGAGGCTGCCGCTCTATATCAACGTGACCGTAGACATCGGGAAGCCGTAGGACAGACTTGTTTCAAATGAGCTCAGCTCATTGTGATGCCATTTGAAAGTGTGGAGTGAAAAGACGACCACATGCCATTGTGACTTGCACATGATATCAAGCAGGCAAGTGCATCTGAAGAAGCGGAAGTGAAAGAGCAAACGCGATCACCTCTGCAATATCCCACTTGGGGATCTCAAGCTGACCTCTCTGCGGCAACGAAACAGTTCAGCAAACCTTCTCGAATCGAATGCAACGCTTGAGCTTTATTGTTGGGCTCCACATTTGTCAAACAACACATTGCGAAAGGGCCCTTCCGTGTGCAGCTGAGGAGTGTCCAAACATTGATGTGTTCCCTTTATCTTTTGACGTTTCCTTCACGGTGTGTCCATGCAGGACTCGGGACTGCATGAGGTTGAAAGTACTGAATGTGATTAGAGTCAGTTCCTTTTTTTTTGGGGGGGGGGGGCTGGATTGCACTTTTTGACATTTCATTGACATATTCTTTCAAAGTCCACATTGCTCAAACATATCTTGGAACAAATGTCTGGCGGAAATGTAAATTGTTCGGACTCAAAAGGTTAAGTGAACACTGGGCCGAGCCATATTTTGAAATACTGGATGGGCAAAAGACATCTCGACATTATTGCACGACTAAATTCAACATTATTCGTGACTTGTTGATATTCAAGGAGCGTTTGTTTTGCAGGCCAAAAATGCCCTCGAGCTAAGCAATAAAAAGGGCTGTTCAGCTGAAATATATGAATGTATTTATTTACACACACGACCGATCATGTTGAACACTAGTTATGCGCAACAATTTCCAAAATGTGATCATTTAAAAAAAAAAAAGTGTCTTTGGCTGTCTTCAGATAAAGATGGTAATTTCTGTTTTATTGTTAAAATAGTAAATTATTATTCTTTGACTGCCTTTTCCTCAAAGTTAATTTTGTCCTGCCATGTTCAACGGACTGAAAAGATGGAATTTTGTGTGCAACTATTACATTTTTTTTTAAAGGGCCTTCTTGCTTTGCAAGAAAATGGAATGGTGGTGGGGGATCAAGAATACCTTGACGGTGTCTCAATGTGACCAATGAAAATAGCCTCTCGTTAGAACTAACTGCATGATGGTTAGTCATGGGACTCGCATTATATGATATCATATCTTTGAAGGGATGCGCGGCTACTTATGTGTTTACAACATGCATGTTTTGTGACCATCAAAACTTTCTTCCATTCATAGGTTGGTTGCAAAGTACATGAATGGCACCTTCTGACGATTTCAGACACATTGCCAACCGTGAAAGACCAACGTTGCTACAAATGTTTTCTCTTGAAATTACGCTTTCTAGAGTCATAACAAAACAATTCATTATTTGAGAGTGTCATTGGTGGATTTTTTTTTTCCAAGTGGCGCTGAGTTTGATAAAAGATTCATTATGACATATTTCCTGGTGAAGGAAATGTCTAATAAACTGTTATTTTCATATTGTCAGATGATCTCTGGTCTTACTTTCGGGTGAAGTCAGCCACAAGTAACATCTTGAAATTATAAAAATGGCTTTTTAGTTTGAAATGGTTCGGTTGGGTGCAGTGTACGGATGGTGCCACTAGGAGGCAGAAGTAACACGGATGCCTGTCCTGTACATTCGGCAGCATTTAGCGTACTAAAATCACAAACTTGGCCCAAATCCTTCGCGATATACTCGATTCAGAATTTTACAAACAATTTCATATGAATATGCACAGTCACACATGATTGTTGAAGAGGGTCGCTCGAGGCTCAAATCGTGCTTGTTCAAAAAAATAAATGTGTGTGTGTATATATATATATATATATATATATATATATATATATATATATATATTCTATTTGTGATACACAAAAGTTTTTTTTGTTTGTTTTTCAAACACATCCATCCCTCGAAATGTAAAACTTTTCCGACATGATCACAAAACTGCGCTGCATTTAGTCTACGATACAGGAAGTGAAGGTTAAAAAAAACGATTGCAGACATCAACCACTAAAATTAGTATATACCGCCAGGCACAACATTAGGTACACTAACCGATTATGTTGTTTAATTTAGCTTCTGGAGCAGAGCGAGAGGGAAAAAAAAATATGATAAATAGCACTTTGATCGAACCAAACGTCTTTGCTATGGCAGATTTAAGTTTTTATCTATTACAGAAAGAATTAAAATGTACCTAATGAGTGTCCACAGTAGAATTTCTTGTTTTTGCAACTGAGAAGTTGATCATCCTTTCCTGGAGGATCATCTTTCTGTCTTATCCAGGGTATAATGATTGGCACTTGGGGCCCCTCAAAGCAGTTGAGTGGAGATAAGCGAGCAATCACTGACACACAGAGACAGACAACCGCATGCATTCCTATCCCGACTGGATTTAGAATGCGCGTGAAATGCTCCTTGCGCTTTCAGAATCCTGCTGCTGTGAAGTTACCCGTGTGTAGATGTCTTTCTACTCACATCAACACAAGAATAGTTACACATAGTTTCCACTCCCTCATATGTATCATATGCTAAATATTACAGCAATAAAATGTGAAATGACCTCTATAATGAAGGCTGCTTGTTATTTGCTTCCAGTGACCTCTCGGCTATTTTTTTTTTTAAACGGGGCAGAGAGCGAGCGAGGATGTCTGAGGCTTTGTATGGACAGAATGATGTCATGTCCTCTTCCTATGGTGCAGAAAGAAGCTTTGTCTTGCAGAGGCCCGGCCTCGTCATCAAGCTCACATGTGATACACACATGAGCACATTTAATAAAACAGGCAGTGTTGACACCATTTTGCCCGATGTGTGCTATGCGTAGAAAGCTGAAAGAGATTTAAAGGCTCGATCAAAATGTCTGCCTTGACTCAACAATTTGCATGTGTTTGGAGCGGTGTGGAACCGCAGTTATTCATCCTCGGATATTTTTCGAATATATTTTCATGATTTTTCACAATTATTGTCAACAATCATTAGGTTATGTCAGTTGACAACGTAGCCATTGGAATGGCAGAAGTTTCGCTTTTGTTAACTCATGTTTAGCGCTGCTACCAGATTTCTACTTTTTGTGTTTGTCCCATTGTCCTTCACTTGACTCGCGGGAGCATCTTTTTGTGAAAAAGGGACTTTGATTCTGACTGCTGTTGATTTGTTCTCAGTGTCTGACAAGAGGGCGCACTGAGTGAAAATTCAACCGACGTGTTAGCTTGTCATGCTAGTTGCAAGTTAGCAGACTGGCGATCGCTGGCATCCGGTTTGATTACTTGTGATTTTTAACATAATTGGTTGATTGAATGTTTATGCTTCTACGGATAAATAAATGTGTGAGGAGCGTCACATTTAATCTCCCCAAAATGTCTGACACAGCTGAAAACACAGCATTACGCCAAGTGTCTCAAGTACGACCAAAAAAGAGCAAACATACGGGATCTTGCTCCAACCCCGATTGATTGATTAACTGACTGATAATAGCCTGTCAATGTAGAGCTCTGATTGATCGAAACAAATGGAGATACTGTTTGCCAGGCTCAAGTGGCCACACAAAGCAATAGATCAGCAAAGGATCCATAACGGTCCGACGATGCTAACGTAGATTTTCTGCTTCACTTCTCGTCATACTGCACTTTGTAATCCAATTGAGTAAATCATTGAGGTAGGTGGTCCTGTCTGCGCCAACGCACTGCAATTGCAAGGCGGGTCTTAAGATATGACTTTTTGGCATACGGTTGAGAGATTTCAAACCTCGGAAATATGGGACTTGGGCTTGCGGATGTGTAATTTTCCCTGTAAAGCCACTTAGTCTGGGGATACGAGGAGTCAATCATGACAACCAGTGGGAATGCAGTGATGACATCCACTTAGGATGCCTGGAAGAGTGGAAGAAAGTGGTCTGCATTTCGTTGGAGTCCACTTGGTCCAAGATTAAAAAAAAAAAAAAAAATGCATGTAACAAGAACCATGTGTCCATCTCCTAACCCTAACACCCCTTGCAGCCCACCTCCCATTTCCCATCTGTGCCCTTCAAGCCCTCACTTCAGTCACCTCCCACTTCCCTCCTTCCTTCAGAACCCCTCTGTTTTTGTTTTCCAGCCTGGGCGCTTTGCACAGGAAATTGTATACACTGGGAGCATTCAGGAAGGCGCAGGGCAGCCATCCCGTATAACTTTGGCGAACGTGAAGAAAATGTACTTGTGCTTTTTGACAACCGTCTCCCTTCGGTGAACCTCAACATTTCTTCCAAACCGTGCCACAACTCGGGCCACGAGTTCACGCGCACAACTCCCAACGCGTTGAAGGGGAAATCGGATTATAAATAGAACGTTCTTGAGATGATTGGCCTCCCTTGTATTGGTCGGTGCATGCTACAGAGGAGCCAGTGAACGAGGAGGCTGTGGAATGAAGGAAAAGAGGAGGAGATAGAAAGGAGTAGAGAGGACTGGCCAGTGGAAGGGGGTGGAGGGGTTGGGGGGGGGATCCCAACAACAGGAAACGGAGCGATTCTAATGCTGTTTCTGCAAGTCCTTCACAGATAAAGCGGCCGCTTGCCACGTCTCAGCAAAGCAAAAGTGTCAACTGTGTCATTCCTGTGAGGCGATGCCACCCTTAACGTTTGACCGTTTAAACAAGTGACGTCACTTCAGACCTCAGCCTCCAGTCGTGCGCTCGGTCAAAATGTGAGCGGATGCAGCACATTTGACAGAAGAGTGCCGGGGACTTCTACGCGGCTGCTTTTTGATCCGCAAGCTCGCCCTTGCTCGGGGTCATATGGATTCATCGCGACCATTAGTAGGAGCTGCTAATCATCTGGACCGTTAACTGGAACCACATGAAGAAAAAAGGGACCAAGCAGAAGTCCAAGACGAAAGGAAGTGAAAATGCGTTCGGCTGTGACCTGACGGAACATCTCCAGAACTCAGGACAGGATGGTAAGATTTTGCTTTTCTTCTCATTCAACCACGAGAACCTTTTTTTTTTCAAAAAAATTGCGTCGGAACACGAAGATTCAGGATGCTATTGGACAACACGTGTAAGACTCTATGGGCACGTAAACCAAATGACACAAAAGACAAGAAGTGAAGAACTTACAAGTGACAAAATGGGCTTTGTTCAACGGCTCCATACGTGTGGCGTGTGTGTATATTCAAGCGTTTAAAAAAACGAACTTGCCATTCATCCGACTATTTTGCCTGGAGCCGCTGGGTCATTGGTGAAGTTTGGGTGTGGCTGTGTCTCATTTTTTTTTTGGACTCACTTACTTCCAGTGACGGAGAGTCCCTGTGACTCGCCGTCGGGGCCTCGCTGCTGCCTACAGGAAACGGAGAGAGGCACAAAGAACAGGATGGTCAACTATTCATAGATGGGACCTTTGTTGTTGATGCAATATTTCCATTGTGCCAAATGAAAATTTGTGTTTGTTTTTTTTAAATGAAGGTTTGGGGATTAACACGTTATGCACAAAGAGAGGGAAAGGAAACGAACACCATAGCAAACTTTGAATGTAACTTTAATGAGCAGGACTTGAGGGGGGTGCGTGTGAGAGGCGGAGCATTCAGTCCAGGAAGTGGAGGCGAGGGGTGGGGGGTACAGTGACACCGCCGTCCACCTCTGTCATTGATACTCTTTATTTTTTTAAATAGTTGACTTTGATCTGAAAGAATCCATCGAATAAGTAGAACAGCAGACCTTCAAGGTTGAGTCCTCTTAGCAAAAAAATCTAATCAAATAGTTGGAGATCACCACACGGTGCCTGTCAGCCGAAATGTTAGTAGGCCGCTTGCTGGTTTGGGGGGGCTGATTGGTTCTATCCAAATCAAAAGATTGTGAAGTACCACAAACCTCTAATCCAGTATCTCATTGATGGAGAATAAAGGGAATGATATCAGCAATAACGTAGATGAATAAGGGACAAGGGAAAAAGTCCTCAATTGCTTGATCATCGTTTTTATCTGTATTTCCTCATCACACTTTTCTTTGGGGTTTCATGAGAAGCAGCTATTTCATTGTTGTGTAATCCCGCTCTAGGAGCTGATACATGACGAAATGACGAGACCTCGTCTTTCTGCAGACAATGTACCGGTAGTGTCCACCCACAACCAAGCTCAAAATGGGCTGTTTTGAGTGCGTCTTCAGCTTTATTATCTTCTCTGAAGAGAATCTTAGCCTGAAACCGATTCACCGAACCCCTGGGATTCGATCGAACCGCTGATCAGGAGTATAAAAGCGACCGTAAAAAGATGCGCCGGCTGCATCACATACAATACTGTGCAAAATCCTCACCACTTGAGTTGCTCCTTGAATGACCTTTGGTGTCCAACAGTGATTTTCATATTAAAATAGTCAACAAACGCACAATTAGCAAGTCCATGCCGAAAACTTTCTTGAGAAGTGGTGCAAGACTTCATGAAAAAAAAAGATCCTTCAAACATGAAGTCACTGACATCAATGAAATTTTACAGGCACCAGAATTATAACTGCACCACACACCATCCTCCATGAAATAGGAAGTACAGTGATTTAAAAAAAAAAAAAAAAAGGCAAACCAACATTTAATTCATTAACCTAATATAATCAACCCCCCAAATTATGCAGTGGTGCAAAAACATAAATCAATAAAAGCCCCAACAATGCATTGTATGGTCAACAATATCCTGAATGTAAAATTTCACGAATGCAAGTGCGCCGGCGTTCGGACGCAAAGCTGACACCTGTCGCAGGCACAAACATTGAATCATTTTTAAGACGTTACGTGACAAAAAGTTGCACGAGTCTGTTTGGGCCTTTGGACTAAAGACAACCAAATGTGCACATTTAAAGCAAATATAGATGGATGCCAAAGCAGAAGCTAAGAGTGTCCCGTGTTGGCGTCCGAGTATAGAGACAGAGAACATAAATCAAGGCCGCGACACTGGTCATCGTCCAGCTTTTCGCCGCAGGCACGCAACCTAGAATCACGTCAAACACATGCTGGAAGACTCTTTGAGACGGAGATGAGGGAAGACAAAGCGCATCCAAAAATAGTTCGGAGACTATCTTCACGGTGAGATGCATGCAAGTGAGGGCGTAGTTCAAAGTTGGAACAGTCTGCTGGTCAGACGGAACACAAATTACATGGACGTGGACTCCAACAACGTTTCTATTCAGAAAAGCGAGGGATCACCGTTTTCGGTAGTTTGATTTCAAAGTCCCAACTCAAGCGGCTCGAGCTGAACGTGCATGCGCTGTAAGTGAGGAAAGTCGCGTCGGCCACTGGTAGCCGTTTTCTATTAGAGGAAATGTCGTAAGTAATACCCGCTACAAGGGCTGGGTGTGTCAACCTTCCTCTGAAACAAACAAACCATTTTTAACTTCCTGTCAAAGGCCACCTACAATCAGTAGCCCAAAGGGAGAGAAAACAAGCCCGTAACGTTCAAGGCAACGTGTGCGGCATGACTTTGCCGATACATTTCATGACCGGAAATGCCACTGGTATTCACTGAGTACATTTTGAAAAGGTGTCCCGTGTGTCGGCAAATAAGACAAACACTTTCTACACTTCAGTCCCTCAGGTGCTACGGAAATGCGCAGAGTTCATCGAGAAGCACGGGATTGTGCATGGGATCTACAGGTTGTCAGGGGTCACCTCAAACATCCAGCGACTCAGGTATGTCGCTTCTTGCGCAGTCCCCGTTTTAGATTGGGTCACATGAAACGTCAAAAGTCAGACGAGTCGTGCGGGGCGGGGCTTTGCTTACTTTCCTCACATCACTGCAACAAAAATATAGTTGACTGGATCATGTCAAGCGTTCACCGTCAATTATCTGCTTTGTGTGTGTGTGTGTGTGTGTGTGTGTGTGTGTGTGTGTGTGTGTGTGTGTGCGCGCCCGAGCAGACAGGAATTCAGCGCCGAGGCGTGCCCTGACCTTACAAAGGAAGTGTACCTCCAGGACATCCACTGTGTGGGTTCCTTATGCAAGCTGTACTTCAGGGAGCTCCCAAATCCTCTCCTCACATATGAGCTATATAGCAAGTTCACTGTAAGTTACAGAGCCGTGACGGGAATTTTGCCTCTTTTCTTTTGTGGCTCCCCATCTATGACGGATAAATGGATGTTTTGTTCTTGCAAAACCTGAAATCTTTGTGGGAACGGCTGGGAAAGGCCATTTTCTGTTTCAGCTTCTGTCCACAAAGTATGGTTTGTAGACATACATTTGAACTTCCGAGCCCTGACCTGAACCCCATCGAACCCGGGATAAACAGCAACCGCGCCTGTGGGCCACGTGTTCTTCATGTCCATGTATTGTGGCCTCTCAAGAAAGCTTCCCAAAATGGGGCCCCTCCCCCAACTCCAAATTTTCAAGTGCGCCAATACTTTTGACCCTATCTCAGGTTTCCAGAGCTGTGTCTTGTGTTTGATTTGGCACCATGAGTGCGACTCGTCATCTGAAGGTGATTTTCAACATCCCTTCCATCCCCAATAACCTTCCTGGAAGCTTTTTCGAGTATATATCTGTCATCCTATGCTTTAGTATTACCACCCCCCCCCCCCCTTGGAACCGGGCCACCAGCCT
>NW_017805406.1:874589-904989 GCF_001891065.2 Hippocampus comes
TATCCATGTGTTATCTCTTCCCCCCCCCCCCCCCCTTGGAACCGTGCCACCAGACTTACCGCCAGACACATAGGAGACCGCATAAAAACAATTTATGTTGGCCACAAATGTCCGACAAATCCAGAAAATGTGTTGAGGCCTAGGTCGCATCATTTTGAGGCGGCGCACACTCCGGCAAAAGGCTTGTTGACGTTCACGCAAGTGTCCGGGTCCTGCTCAGAGGGAGTTGACTTTGGAATTCGGTTCATATTCCAAATAAAGCAGCGTGTGGAATTAAAAACATGATGTTTATTTGACATGCTAGGAAGCGGCTTCAGTGTGTGGTGATCACGAAAGACTTCTACACATCCAAAAGATTGTGAAGCAACTGCCGACCCCTCACTTCAGGTGAACTGCGGCACGGAATGCCGTCTCATACTTCATTTAAGCCTTAGTATTGTGATAAATAAGAGACGGAGCGTTTCCCAACTGCTTTCAGGACTCTGGAGTACCTCACCAAGCATTTGGCCCGCCTCGCCACTTTGAGTGCCCAGACAAACATGCACACACGCAATCTGGCCTTGGTTTGGGCTCCTAATCTACTGAGGTGGGTTTATAAAGAACAATCAGATTCGGAACTTTTTCCCCTTTGCACGTCCGAATGTATTATTTATTTTCACAGATCCAAAACAATAGAGGCCACATCTGGTAATGGAGACATGGCTTTCCAGGAGGTGCGAATACAACAGTCGGTGGTGGAGTTCATTCTAAACCACACGGAGCAGATCTTCAACAGCGACTCGGCGCAAATCAAAGCAAAAGACGGTATGAAATTCACCTCAGGCAAACCGACCCGGAAAAGATTTGTGAAAACATGACTTGTAATATTTCAACAGGGCCAAGTTTGATGTGCGGGGAGAAATACGCCACGCTCCCGATTAGCGGTCAGTGCGGGCCGATGAAACTGATGAGTCTGGAAGAAGCCCAAGCTCGCTCCTTAAGTCCAAACCATCCCGTGCATAAAGAACGCCAACGAGAGAACAGTCTGCCCGACACCAGCACGGCCACGCTCTACCACACTGTCATAGATTTGGACAGCAAGTAAGTCACACTTCACTGAGCGTACAATCAAGTGTGGCCAAAGCTTGCAACTGAGGGGGGGAAAAAAACAACAAGAAATGTCAGCATGTGTGCCATACGCAAAGGAATTACCAGCAGGTAAAACAACTATTTATCTTCAGGAGAAAGCTTTCTGGGAAATCCAAGAAATGGAAATCCATCTTCAACTTGGGACGCTCCGTGGACTCCAAGGGAAAACTGAGCCGAAATGGAAGCGTGTTCATTCGAGCTCCAGGCTTAACAGGCAAGTTATCTTGTGACTGTAACAGTAACGCGGACAGCTCGTCAGTGACAAAAGTGTCCAGTGCCGCAGGGTACGGCATAAAGTACAATATCATCACCCAAGCCTGTCATTAAAGGCTACGCGTTACGAGCCAGCGGCGTAGTCCGACACAATGCACGTACTGTGAATGACATTCCAAGAAATCTTCCTCACCAACAATCAGGAAAATCATTTTTAGATGGCACAAAAATGAAATCTTTGTTCCTGTTGGCATAAATTCTCTTCAAAATAAATCAAAAAATGCCTTGATGAACGTCAGAAGGGTCGCAGAAACTTCGGGTCAACGGTTAAACTCAAATGCTTCAGACAACCGAATGAAGCGCAGTCACCATGCCAAAAATAATTCTTGTTGAGAAATGAGCGTGTTACTCTGTGAAAGCGGTCTTATGACAACCCCCCGCCCTGATGAAATTACAGAAGATTTTATGACACAATAGTTCCACAGCTACAGTTGGTTTTACAGCAGCACAATCGAGGGGGCCTGAATGTATTGCGCCATCTGGTGGATCCTGCCAAGTGGCGTCATCCACTGTACCTCCATTTCTTGGAGACACCAAATCAGCTTTATCCCGTTGACGCAAACATGAATTTGATCAAATTTCACATGACAGACACATTTCTGAACGGTCATATGTGGTCATCCAATTCATCACGGTATCCATCCCGACCGAGCTCATTCCTGGTTTCTCAAGAGCTCAGTAAATTTGTGGTCGAAAGGTCTTTACAGATTCATGTAATGCTCAGGGACTGTGTGATAATCATGTGCATTTTTCCCTCAGAAAAGTCATCTCTTCGACCATCCAGAAGCATGGAGTCGCTGTGCTCCTTGCCAACAGGTAGAGAGTCTCTGCCAAAGAAAATGAAAATGAAATATGCCAATCCTTTCATTGGTCCAACTCCTCTTGTTTCCAGATGATGACAGAACTGGAAACAGTCAATCCGATGGACAAGGCAGCATTTTTGTTCCAGATGTCAAATCAAGAACACTGGGATCGGATTCACTTTATGACTTGAGCGAACACGAACAAAACTGGGAGTTGAAAGGGAAAAAATCTGCCGGCGCAACAGTTGGATGGAACGCCGGCTTGAGCCAAAAAGGCGGCTCATCGGGTGCTTCGGCAACTTCTCAAAGAACACTGCCAGAGCAGCTCAAGGTGTTCAAAGGAGATGAGCTGAGTGGCTACAAACCCACATCGCCTAAAAACAGGAGAATGCTCTACTCGGGTTCTTCCTATAACAGCACCTCTCGACCTTCCTTTCCGGGAAGCTTCTTTCCACTGGAGTCATCGCCGAGGCACCAGCGTAGAGCCGTCAACATCTCGGAGCCTTTCGCTGTCTCGGTCCCCCTGCGCGTGTCGGCCGTGATCAGCTCCAACAGCACGCCATGCAGAGGCCTTGCTAAGGACCGAATGGCTGCAGCAACTCTGAAAGCCTGTAGAGAGACTTCAGAGCAGAGCAATGGTGGAAAAGGCGTCATGGGTTCCGAAGCGGAGCCCGACAAGAGAGATGGAACAGAGAAGAAAAAATCATCGGAGCCGGCCTCAAGTGGACCGCCGGAGGGTAAGAGCTGCTGCGTTTTTCAACCCGTTTTAGAATGCAGGACAGTCTGTTCCAAATCCAACCTCATCCAAAGGCATTCCTTTTCTTCCTCCCTTCAGTACGACTCTTTACCAGATGTGTCAGACTGGTGTGGCAAATATGTATTTCAAATCCAAATGACAAACTGCGAGTTTTGCTCTTCAATGCGGGCCGGACGATTGACCCAAGCTCAAGGGAATCATGAAGGCCCATTATAAAAAAAACGTGGATGAGCTCAAAATATTTATTTTGTGACACCAGTCCGAGAACCATTCTGAAACAATTTGAATGCTACTGTCACCTTTGCTCGCATAGGTCAGGAATCGCAGGCTACCCGTCCGGCAATTAATAATGTGCTTCGCTCTCAGATTCAAGCAAAGGAGTACGACAGGGAGCTGTGGAAGAGGCGAGTCATACTGCAGTGGAAGATGTTTCAGTTCTGAGTGAGGGCACAGCTCCAGCACACTCGGCTGGGCACCAACTGGACAGCCAAAACACGGCTCAACGGGTAAATAATCGGTTGTTAGTCTTGCTACAAGAGTCTTATGAAGTATCTCGAAACTTTATGATGTCGTGACAAATGTGCCGACAGTATTTTGTAAACAAAATGTTTTGTTTCTTTTTAATCCAGGATGAGGGCTTAAGAAACACAGAGGAGCTGTGGTATGATGTCCGCCAAGAGCTGAAGATAACCGAAGCGGAAAGTGACCTAAGTTGCGATTCCATTTTACCGAGCGAAAACAAGAGGCTAACCATGGATGTTAAATCAAACAGAAGTCGCAGCTCTCCATCGCTGTCCATGTTCTGTAAAGAGCAGACTTCAAAGACCTCTCTCAACCATCATCTTAACCCCTGCAGGGCTCAATCGACAAAGAAGCAGCCTTCAGAGTCTGACATCTTATTTTCTCTCTATAAAAATGATGCTTGGGTGAACCAAAGTCGAAAACAGGGCAGCCCTGCTCCTGATGAAACAAACGACAAAAGTCAGCAGATGTCTCCAAAAATTCTGCCTTTGAACAAAGACGCAACCAATGCAGAACAGTGCCGACTCACTTTGAAAGAAACTTGCGTAAGTGAAGTTCCTAGTGACTCTCCAATAGTCGGCGGCTCCTCGGCAGTAGACGATGACCAAAGGCGATTTGGGGAACACAAAAGTCCCAAAGAAGACCAAAACGTCTCGCGTGACAGAGAGAAAATTCCTGAAGTTATTTCAAGGTTTTCCGCATGTTTGGAGGAGAGACCTCAATCTCTGGAGCTGCCAATCCAAGACGATGATGAAGGATGCGCAGGAAACTCTGAGGAGCTGGACCTGGTGGAATCATGGGAGGACCTCAGCTCCAACAAGCAGTGGGTCACCAGTCCACTGCACTCACCTGATGTGGAGGAATTGTTTCAAAAGCAACCCTACGTCAGCTCCCAAGAGGTAACTCTGACCTCGGGCGATGAACGGACCCCGTTTCCTTCATCCGGTGGCAAACAATCAAAAAGAACATCTCTGACTAAGACCTTGTCAGGAAACATTCCGCCAACATCCAGCAGCAAATGTCCGACTAAATTGAACTGTTTGCCTTCGATGCAGGCTAGCATCAGCACTAGCAATGGATTGCACGCTCCAACTGGGAAATGCGGACCGAAAAAACTGAAATCATCGCAGCACTTTTACAGACAGATGTCTTATGATTCAGCAGGGCCGGAGAAAAGAGAAGAACACAACCTTGCTAAACACAGACCATACTCCCTGAATCTGGACTTGGGGCCTCGATACATTCGCGACATTTCTAATCAGCAAAGCCGGCCTTCGTACGAGTTCTCCTCCTGTACGAGGTCTTCGTCCGGGACTGTGAACAATGGGCTCCTCTCTGAATTGGACTTATTCCTGAATGATCGGCAGGCACCTTTGCGGCGAAACTCCGCCCCCGTCAGCGTGTCATCAGTGCGGACCGCCTTCATGATAAAGACATGCCAGGCCAAAGCCGTGCCTGTTGTACCACCAAAGGTGCAGTACAGTCAGATACCTCACTCGAGGAGAGACGGTGACATTGAGACAGGGACGGAACAGGACAAGGAATATCCTCAAACGAGTGCCGAGAAAAGCCACGCTGCACCTCTCCCACTTATGTCCGATCTGAAGGAGGAACTCGAGAATAAAGAGCCTGTGCCCGAACACCAGTCGCACCCAAAGGTTGAGAAACAAGCGGAGAACGCCAGAACGAGCACGACCGAGCTACCGGTCATCACCAGGCGACACGCCCCGAGTCTTGATGTGTTTGTTGACTGTCCCAGACCCAACAGAGCAAACCTTTTGCAAAGGCCCTCTTTTAGGAACCGGCAGAGACCCCAGAGTCTGATCCTGTTCAGTCCCCCTTTTCCCATAATGGATTACCCTCCATCGGGTGACGACGGCAAACTTCTGTCCTCCATCAAGAGCCTGGATGAGGAGTCAGCAGCGAAAGAGACGTCGGGAGAAGGGATTGCTCTCCAAAGTAAAATGACCATTCCCAAAAGTGGTCAGAGACTCGAAACGTCAACCAGCTGCTTCTACCAGCCACAGAGGAGATCGATGATATTCGATAACAGGAACCACAGACAGATCGAGTAATCAGGAAGACTGGCTGAATGTAAATAACTTACTGAGACGAATTTGAGAATGTTGTAAATCACAGTGATAGTATTTTATAGAAAGCTGTTCTTGAGGGGGCGGGGGGGGGGTTGAATGTTTTATTAAATTAAGATTTCTCACTACATTCGTGGAGTATTTAAGAGACAGTGTACATTTCGGAGATCTTTTAGTCACTGAGGCGTTTTAGCGGCGACATGGGCGACAACATCCGCGATTCAGACACGCAAAAGTGCTTTTGACCCCATGTGTGGTGCTTTAGTACAAACCAATGTTTTTTGAGAGCATCTGACTAGCAATCAGCTTTGGATGATCGATCAATTACCCGCAGAATTGACTCTTTGTTATTTGATACTTGAAAACCAATGAAGGTTAGTTTGACTGGAGATAGTTTTCTTTTTGGCTCAGGCTCTTACCTGTTGAGTGTCTGTTACTTACTGGAAAAAAAAACTTTTTTTTTGTTTGTTTTTTTTAAATGTCCAGCATAAAAGCAACAATTCCATTCTCTGTATGTCATGGATCCAGTTTCCACCAAGCAGTCCAGCTCCATCCATATCTTAGGAAGTCTAGCAAAATATCTTCCTGGTAGCGCTGAAAAATGTGTCAATTCACTGGTGGGCTGCACTCTGTCGAACGGCCGCAAATCTCAAAACTGTCAATGATGGATCAAGATTGGCAGCTCCGAACCAGATCGCGGCAAGAATTGAACTGTAGCACTCTGCCTTCGAAAATGTGACATCAATCGCATTGTGATGTACTGACATTGAGCTCTCAGAAACCAGTGTTTGTCCTGCAACCTTTTCGTGTTTTGTTGCATCCACTTGAGACAAATCCTCCAACGTGAAGGCTTTGGGATCAACGCAAGTGTACATAAAACTGATAACGATAACCTGCGCTAGCTATAATGGCTCTGATCATATCGCGTGCAGGAACTATCCTGCTAAGATGCGTCTATCGGCGACATGAAGTCAACTTTCAACAGAAGGAAATAAAGGAAACAGTATCAAGATTTTGACTGTGATTGTCTAATTTAAAAGGAAATACACTTTCTGGTATACAGACTGTAAATCCGACCATCATCTTAACCTGAGGAAGAACCTTTTTTTGGGGTGTAACTTTATGTTCTTTATATGTTTACATTTTATTTTTTATCTGACAAAGATGCTTTTGCGAGGAGGAGCAAAGGCGATTGATTCAGCTGACATGTAAAAATCGAGAGTTACTCCCCTTGTGCATGCTGCCTGTATCAATGTCCACCGAAAGCATCTAGAAACAATTTTATATGTTTGATATTGTTTTCCCAAATGACAATGTGTTGGGTGCACGATTCGATGACCGTCGCTGTTTTTATTTGGTTGTTTTGTCATTTTCGCCTAAAGTGGACGCGTAAAATGTCTCCCAAGAAAAGGCCTCCTTCGGAGAGCTTGACCACAATGAAGATTATGAGAATAAACAGTTCTTTAAATGAAATGTTTTAGTATTTTTATTTTTTTTTTACGGATCAGAATTTGGGGAGAAATTTCCCCCGCAACAGCGTAGGCCAGAAGAGCCGGGGAGGACTTATTCTAAGTAACTGTAACTAATATTAACATTGTTGATCTATTGGTGTTCCTTCAGGGTATTGCATGGACAGAGCCTTGTCTTGGTTCGAGTGGTGTGCAAGTCCTCCATACAGTACTTCCACCATGTCGGAACCAAAAGAACATGAAAAAAAATATGAGTTGTGGTGGCCCGTCTTGCTTTGCTGCTGTTGTCGTAAATGCTACACATTTGGTGTACGCACAGTAGTTTAGGACAACATACAGAGATACGTTGGGCATATTCGTCGTTTTTTGGAGACTATAACTGTAATCAGTGACACAACGTTTCATCAAATGCAGGAGGGTGGCTTAGTTACATTTCCATTGCTGGTTTCAATCATGTTATTTTAGCAGTGGAAGAAAAAAAATATGGGGCCTTTTTTTTGTGTGTTTGTTTTGAAACGCCACACTTGGCAATTGTGAGCTTCTATGTGGAAAGGAACCCAAGTTTGTCTTTTTTTTACCAGCAGATGGCGCTCATGCGCCAAACTGCGGGAGAGCAAAAGCAAGCCCTGGTGCAAGTCCAGCTGGACGCACACCGACCAAGTAAAATAATAAGCAAGTGCGTGATGTGTGCTGCAGGAGCAGCAAAGTAACTCGCCTCGTAACCCAATCAACGGACGGCAAATGAATGCCATCCACGTTTTATCCTTAAAAACACCACCAAACAACGGTGCTTTGCTGCGTAAAAATCGCACTTGTTTTCAAATGGATTTGATTCGTAATTGCAGTGTTTCTCCTCGAAAACATCACAGCCTTGCATGTGGCATCGCAACCGCGATATATTGTCATCGCGAAGAGGTAAAAAAAATCCAACAGTGTTTTGTGAATTCTCAAGATACGATAAGATGTGAATAAATAAATAAAACCCAAGCAGAAAGTGCACCCAAACGCGTAAAGGACAAGCGTCACACGCACGTCCAAGTCTATAAATTGGCGCTTGCAGAGGTCACTTCCATGTCTACGTCAGTTCATTATTAGTCGACCTCTGACACCGCTTCTATAAGCGGAGGCCGAATTAGAAAGGCGCATTCTGAGCACCCTGGAAGAAGAAAAAAAAAGGCAAAGCAAAGCACGGTTGCGCGCGTTGAATATTCAATTAAGAAGGGGGGCACATGTGGGAGAAGTGAGGCTGCGTGCCAGTCCTTCATCTTACATTACTGATTAGCTGTTAAACAGATTATATGCAGCTGAATGGGTTCAAATGTTGCAGCGAGAATACACTCAGGAGTTCAAGGCGCCAGTTTCCTTCTCTGACACTTTGACAAGGGCTCTGCACCCCACCCTGGCCCCTCTTCCCAAAAAAAAAAAAAAAAAAAAAAAATGCATGGAATGATCTAGCTTGCTTTATTCAAAAAAATAAAAAATCAACGGCAACAAAGAGAAGTAAGTATTGGGTTAGTGGTAAAACACACAAAATCATTCACTATTTATGAAGTGAAGTTAGCTAAACAAACATTCGCCATGCATAAACATGCCAGTTGTATTTGTTTATGTGATATATTGTAAAAGGCTGAAAAAAAGTACTTATCCTTTCAAACTGAAACAAGAAAGTCGTTGTACTATCTCCAAATAGGAATTGATTCTCATAATTGTTCTTGCTTGAAAGATAGAACACGTTTCAAAGCGGCAGCTGCTATTTATCCTTTCAACAAACAGGTCGAAACAACTTTAAAAAAAAAAAAACTAACCTAAAAAATGTTGTGGTTTGCCCGCCGGCGGCTCTATAGATTATTTAGTGGGCCTCAAAAGTTTTTTTGAAAGTATAGTCGAGTGTGCAGCGGCTGCAGCGAGCAAGCCACGCTCTCATTGAGAAGCCACGTGTCCGTTTGCAAAGCCTCTCCAACTTAACCACCTCCTTTGTACCACTAACCCACATCGGCAGCGTCCCTCCACATAAAGGGATTTGCAATTTCAAGATATTTCAGCTTAAATGTTTTTGACAGTTCCCTCGCTTTTACCTCGGCTCGGTTATTTTAACTGTGCCAAATGGGTCACCTTGGGTTGCTGTCTGCGCGCAAAGGGGCTTTTGCGCGCATTCAGCCTGAATTTTTTCCAACTTTCCTTGACGGGGAAACCAGCTGCTGGTCGTGAAAAGACGGCTTATTAATTGTCCTTTGTCATGCAGAATTGCTTGATTTCTAAAGAAACGTACAAAGGCTCTTTTTCAGGATTCAAGTATTTTGTTTCGTGCGTATTTTCAAACCATCGAATCAGCTGCAGCGCTGCGCCCGTCTACCAGACTCTCAGGTACTGACTGCCTGCTCCTTTTGTCCCCTTTTAATGCTGTTGTAAATCGGGCAGACTGATTTGTTACAAGCCGTTCTTTTAATCTGATAGATAAGAGACATGTCAAAGGAAAGCCGTAAATAAAAAATTAGCCGGGATAAAGACGAGGGCGAGTCTGCGAGATGGGCGCCTGTTGACTCAAGCGGCTCTCCAAGCGTCAGGGGAGCCCTCTCGTCAGCCCCGTCGAGGTTACGTCCACAATCCCCTTTTCTTCCTTTTAAAAAGACACCGTGGTCCTTTTTGCTTCAATGAATTGATCGGCACAAAATTAAGAATAAATAAATTAAGCATTTGGAGCACCGGCCGTCTAAGCTCCCCCAGGGCGCGTAGCCCCGGGCTATTGAATGGATAAAGGCTGCTTTGCAGAGAGCACATTTGGGGCAAAATGGGGCTATATGATGCAATTAACAAAATAGTCTAATCCCACATCTTAACAAATGCAAATATTGCCGTTTTGTTAAAATGCTTAAGTGAACCATTAAAGGGAGGTTTAAAAGCGAAACGTAACTTCCAAAAGGGACATTGATGCAAATAGCAGGCTGTGCACTTTTGAGGTTGGCGTGTTTAGTTTTTTTTTTTTTTTTGCCCTTTACAAAATTATACGATATGTTTAGAATGAGGCAGATATAAATTAAAGTGTATTCACTACAATAAGATCGGTTTAGGGTCCAAACAGTCCAGCAGAAAGCGGCTGGAACAGTGCGTAAAACAAAGGAGAAAGTCAGTGCGTGGACACTATGCGCACAGGCTATGCGAGAAGACATATATTATTTATTAAAATACATATATTCATATAATATTAATTTTTTTAAACCGCCGATTTTTTTTTTTATCCGAAACATTCGATTGACATTTGACAACGCACGATTTGACCATAAATGGCACATTTTATCCATATTCTTTTTTTTTTCATCTTTTTTGCGGTTTCCATTTTGTGTACATAAAAAAAGATGACGTCAATAAATAGCGATGTTTTATTCAGGGTAACAGAAAATGAGGCGTATTGTATTTATTCCCTTTAGGCTTCAAGCCACCTGCTCATGAATGCGGCAATAAACTTGAGCACACTTTGGGGCGCGTTAACAAAACAATAATGCGGGTCACGGACACCAAGCAGTGGCTCCTCATTTAATTTTCATACCCGATCGATATCTGAGGCCATACGCACCCTAAATGATGCGCGTTTATTCACTCGCGGTGACGATTAACTCACGCAGTCACACGAGACTTCTCGTTTCAGCCTAAAACCGCAAATGAATGAGTGAGTGCGTGGCAGTGAAATCCGCTTGAAAGGTCCCCCCACGGGAGAAAACGCCAAGAGATTAGATTTATTACTTCAGCACGAAACAAGACAAAACATTTCATTTGTCACTCCAGGTTGTACTTGAGCAATCTGTCGAGACGGCCAAGTAGGATACTCAATATCAAAATGTGTTGGGAATACGTCTCTCTGCACACCACAGTCGCTTTTGTATTTATTATAAAATACAACATTTCTGAAGATGAGCTACACGTTTTGTGAAAGCAATACTATTCTTTTGTATTTGTGTGCACATTTGCAAACATGAGTCAAGTCCAGTCGACTCGCATGAACTTGGCTCAGGTTTACGCGCGCACAAAGGCGCGCAAAAGAAAAAAAAAAAAGACCACCGAGACAACACAACTCGTACGGCTCAGAAATCTGCTTTTATTTCCCCACATTTTTAAATAAATAAATACATTTGAAATCACATTGAATCATAGGATTTGAGTCCGAGCTCAAAAAACGGCGCAGGGTTCGCCTTTACAAATATACCGACCATACTCAAGGTTTCGGCAACAACAAATGGACCGTTTTCAGAAGAAAAAAAAACTACATTACAAAACGTACAACATGTATACAGAATTATACAATAATTCAGGACAATTCCCTGATTAAATATTCTCTTCGTATTTACAGAAGTGGAACAGTCTTTTTGGCTCATGTTACATTTAAAAAATAATAATAAATCGTCCAGATGGGTGCTCAGGGGGAGACGGACAAGTCCACGTCATCCTTTTCGGAGAATGAGGAAGGAGACACGGGCATGTCGTCCTCTTCTTCCTCCGAGCATCTGGCCGCCGACGAGCATTTGCAGCCGTTGGTGGCAGTCCGTGGGCCGCCGGATCCGCTCTTGCCCTCCTTTTTGTGCTTCACTCGGCGGTTCTGGAACCAGATCTTGACCTGCTTCTCGGACAGGTTGAGGTAGGTGGCGATCTCGATGCGCCTCAGCCTGGACAGGTACATGTTGGACGTGAACTCGCGCTCCAGCTCCAAAAGTTGCGTGCTGGTGAAGGCCGTGCGCATGCGTTTGCTGCTCTGAAGTTTGCCGTTGCCGTTTTCTGCCAAAATATGAAACGGGGTCGTCAAGTACACGCGGGATGAGGGATGAGGGAAGGAGAGGTGCGCACTCGGCGACGGACTCACCGATGGAGATGCAGTGGTACTGTCGCGGATCCGGGACCGCGTAGGCGGCCTGGTACATGGCGGCTCCGTGGGCGAGGTTGATGCTGTTGGATGAGCCGTGTTGCCTGGACAGCGCCGTGTGGCAGTACTGCGAACCGAAGGCCGGGAAGGAAGCTTTGAGGAGCGGCAGCGCGGGCGGGGACGGGTGCAGCTGGGAGGCGGCCATGCACAGCGGGCAGAAGCACAGCAGCCCGGCCTTCCTGGAGTGGCAGGAGCCCGGCAGCCCGTGCGCGGGGTGGCCCGGCGAGTGCACCGCGTAGGGGAAGAGAGGCGGGCTGTTCTCGCTCCCCTTGTCGTTGGCCTCTCTTAAAATCAACGAATCCACGAGAAAAGACCTCGGCATGGTGGCGGGCGTGCGGAAAAGTCGTGGGTGAGTTGTGCGGCCGCAAAAGGCGTGGGACGTTGGCAGCGTGCTCTCGCGTGGAAGGGTGGACAGCGAAGTGGTGCTGAAGGCGCGCCGGGGGCTCCTTAAATAGGCGCAGCCGAGCCGCTTCGGCCATGTGACGGTTACGCTGCAAGCGGGCCGAGAGCCCTCAATAGGGTTTTGTGCTTTTCTCTCGGCATTCCCACTGCACGCTTCCCCATTATTTCACTTGTTAACTAAATGAACTGCATAATGTAGTCTATTCTTGTCAGCCCCACCCACGCCGCGAGAGGCGGCACTGCCCCATTCTGCCTTTTATCATCGCTCTTATTTTATCATAAAACACGGCTTCAATTGTCACATTTAGAAAGCCGGCGGTCGGGATTCGAGGATTTGTCAGCCTGGCCAGGAATAAGAGGTGCGTGGCGCAAAAGCAAGCTCGAAATTTGCGCACGCTATTCGGTGACACCATCGCGAGGGGATGCGTCCGAAACGTTTGCTTTACTTTTGCTTGTTTGTTTTTTTTTTACTATATGTATACGTACGCAACAGCTGAATGTAAAGTTTATGCAAACCAATTTAGGGTTAATGTGTCATTTTCTAGGCACAAGAAAAGGGACAAGTCATTGCCTGAAGGCAGTTCTGTTAAAGAGCGGTGATTAATTCCTTTGCTCGGGCCCCTGCCGAGTCGCGGGCGGGAGGGGCGGTGGTTTGGAAGAATATGTAAAAATAACCAGGTTTTCACTCGGCGGCCCTTATTGAATGTCATTGTGGAGGCTTTCAATGAGGGAGAAAGAGAGTCGAATTAAAGTGTGTGACAGCGGCGGATAGACGTAACAAAGGCGACTCTGTCATGGAGCAGCGCGGCCTCGCTTTGCGCTCTCATTCAATTAGCTAATAGGAAAACATTTTCTTTCACTTTAAGGCGCTCTGAACACGACCTTCAAAGACAGGACAAGTTTCCCCAACACTAAAAAAAAAAAGTTGGACATTTTTTAAATCATTCACGTCAAAAACACGGAGCAGGCAAGAAGTGCCCTGCATGCATGCACAGCCCACCATCAGACTGCTTTCAAATAATTGTTTGTGGGCTTATTTTTTTGGGGGGCCATCCACTTCGAAACACATCAGGATAAATGGTGTCTGTGTGACCATTAAAAAGAGGCCCAGCAACATGTAATGTGCTCAGCATCACACCGCTAATGCGCAATAAACCTTAGACCTGTCATTAGGCTTCAACATTACAGTGAATTAGGAGCAGTTAAACCCTGAGATGAGATCTGTTATCACAGGATACCAAAAAATACCTTTGCTCATGAATTAGCATGCCAACCTCGTCGAAACTTGTGACAAGATCACGACAGGTGTTGGAAAAAAAAATCACAGCTGTAACGGTCACATAAGTCAATGGGCCAAATGTGTCAGATTATGTTCTAAAACCACAAAGGGAAGATGAAATGTGTGTCCGCTTAAATTATTGCTCAACAGAAAGCTGCTGGTCGGCGCATCAATTCCCAAATGACGTAAAGCAGTCGCCCCGCTGTTGGGAATGGAAGTTCTGCAGGTCATCACGCAGGGAGGCTCATCCCAATTTGCAATCCCAACTGGAGACTGACAAATAGTTCTGACCTCCCTCTGGAGGCGCAGGCCAGAAGTGCAAAGATTGTCATTCTCCACCATCACTTGTTACTGAGGGGGGGATATCCAGCCTGCATGCTCACATTAGAGCACTGTACTTTTTCTGCACAAAAAAAAAAAAATAATAATAATAATAATAATAAAATTCAAATCATGAGGCCTGTGTGCCCGCACTTCAACAACCATGCCCCGAGCGAAACCGACTTACAGCTGTTTGGAGAATCTTCATGTTGGATAAAAGAGAGAGGAATCGACACTGCAAAGAGTAAATTATTTATACGACATTAAGTTGGAACAATCGCCGTCACTCAAATTCACCCCTGACGATAAGGCTGACCGGTGCCTGCTGTGCTGCAGGAGGAGAGCATTTTCACCGGCTTTTATGCAATTATACCCAAAGATCTCGTGCCCGCTGACATAAAGAGCGCAGTCTGTTTATGGAGATGTAGTCAATATCTCCTTTTCTTTTGGTATGAATAATTCATCGTTTTAAGACACTATCCCCCCTCACTTAATATGTACGCGCACTTAAACACCCACACATCTCTAATACAAATGATGGTTTTAGCTGACAGTGTAACAGGATTTAAGGTCCCAGTGGGGTTTGGGCCCGGCCGACGATGAGCGCTGTGACTGTCGACGTGACACAGAGGGCCGGCTGCCCCTCCTAATCTCCCCCCTCAGGCAACATCACAGAGCGCAGATCCCGCTGCACCTCTCTGGACACACAAAGGCCCTGATTATCATTCATATGCTCACCAGAAACACCAGTGCAATAGATAACAGATGACACATAAGTACCGGCTGAATGGCGCAATATGTTTGGGCTGCTGGAGTCTATAGGGACCAATGAATCTTTAAGCGAGAGGGCTTCGGTAACGCCGCGTTGGGGAGGGTTGCCGGCAAGGGGAGGCTCCACAGGTGAATGTGCTCTTGTGGTTTAATGTTCTACAGAAAGGGAATCAAGCTTGCACCACATTTCAAAATGTGATGTTAATTAAATGGGGGGGTATGATCCAGAATTGCACAAGGTTTCATAAGTCGACGTAACTTTGCAAAAAGTCATATCTCAAATGGCAACATGAAACCGTATTCGCTTGAAAGGTGGACTCGTCAAGTTTTCTGCCGCGGCGGTCTTATCGGGCCGTCGTTACGTCACCAACAATGTTTGTACTTTTTGGCCGTAAAATGCTCTTTGTACTGATCTCATTGTTATAACACTCCAAAAAACAGTTGAGTCAAAAACATCCTCAAATGGGTCAAAAAGTGGCCGATCCCATTTTACCCAAAAATGGGTGAAATTTTAATTAATGTTACTTATTATTTTGCCCTACCTTTTTGACCCAATGGCTATTTTTGATCAATTTTATTTTATTTTTTAGGGTGTGGAAGGAAACGGGAGAAGATGCAAACTCCGTACGAAGGGTGAAGCGAAGACCAGAAAACCAAACAGAAGAGGCCACACTCTACAAACAGTTGGATTAAAAAAATAATCCACTATCACACTGTAATAGAAAATTCCTTTTGGGTTGTTCCCAGTGAATCTCAAACATACAATTGTCCCACAGGTAAAATGAAGTGGAAAATTGAAGGGGTCTCATCAGACCCCTCAATAAATAAGAAGTGTGTCCTTATATTGAGGACAAGAAAGAAATTTGGTTTTTGGCCTGATTTGGTTTTTGAGTTGTTTGTTTTGAATGGAATTTGAAAATATTTTTTTCCACAGTTTCTCAACTTGATCTACGTGGTCTCTGAACCCATCACTCAACCTCAGACAAGGATCTCTCTGATGCGGATGAGTCTGGGTCAAGTATTGGTCCCACCGACAGTCCCAGTGCGGCTGTGCACTCCCAAGACACGACTGCTGAGTGCACTTAGCAAACAACTTTAAATCCGAGACAAGACTGAATAACCTCTTTTGCGCCACGTTGAGAGTAGACCAGAGGTCGGTTTGACAATTGCGCTACACCGTAAAAGCTTAGGCCCAGACTTTTCTAAGTATCGCAAGTTATTGGTTCAAGTGTTCGTATGAGTCGTCACAAGCAATCAAATATTAAGATGCAACCACTCAGAGATGCCGTTCAGATCTGCCACGTTGCAAATCACTGTGTCCGTCCACACCCACACAATATAATGGAAACTTGAGAAGAGAATTAAAAAAAAGAATACATTGAAAGTACTGTTGACATTTTTTGGCCTTTTCAGGACCAACTCGTATACCTGAGCCGTTAAAGTCAAGCAATGAAGGTACAAAAAGCAGGATCGCAGAGGGAGCTTAGCCTACGCAGTTCTGAGATATCCCAATCTAGATGGTTTGCATTGAAAGCAAAGCGCTACAAATCAATGACCTGTATTTATAATTCAACCCTGATCCACTAACGTCTCTTTTCAAGAGTTCAATCGAGTTTGCCTGTTTTAAAGCTTTTCAAAATCATCTTCTCAGGACCAAGTTGTTGCGCAGCCTGGCAAGTGTATGACAAGAATAAATGGGAGATAAATGCAAACCTGAGAGTCTGGCCATCCCAATGAGCCAATTTACATCTAAATGTGGCCACGTTATGGGAACGAAGAGGCTCACGTTTTCCACGACGTGTTCCGACATCTCAACAGCCGACGCCACGAACCTTTCAGAACATGTATTCGATTCTCCAAGACCGACCTCTTCACTTGTGGGGAATCAACGGAAATAATGAGTTGGTAAACGCATTTAGGTCGAAATATTAAGTGTAGGGAGTGGGGTGGGGAGGGGGAGCCCCCAGAACCATTAGAAGTGTAACTATCTTTGTATTATTTCCAATTCCCTTTTGATGTCAATCCATTTGTTCTGCTATAGATATGTCTCCAACTTTCCCTTTGACTCCATTCATATAAAAGCCTTGAAAAACTCTTCAAAGGTTTTTGTTTTGTTTTTTTTACCCCGCGAAGGTCACGAGGCGATTACGTACGGCTGACTCACATTTTTCCAAATCAGCAGACTTTTGGCCGAGAAATAACAGGTCAAACCAATGAATTTAATGAACTCTCGCCGACACAATGAAGGCTTCTTGCCATTTGAACCCCGGCAAAGGGATATGGGCAGGTCAGCAAGGCCTTTCAAGGGCTCTGTACACCAACGTGACAGAGTGGAGGCGCTTGAGTGTCCACGTTGACAAGTTGTTCAAAGTGCTGGGGATGTCAGGGATAGTGCCTTCCTCCACACTGCCCCTTTTGTTCCACGTTTTGTGCCCTCGGCTGCACCGTGAACAGTCCCCCGCGAGTACAAAAGCCCGAGGCGGCAAGGCGAAGCGCCTTTTGCGATGTTCTGTTTGCCTTATTTCTCTCCGCCGAATGTCATGCTGCGGGCCAACATGCCGTAGACGTGATTGTGGCCAAAACAAAGAGGAGTTATGGCGCCGAACAACTTTTGATGGCGACTCGCCGCCCCTCCCTCCTTTTCACTCGCCGTTCCTGATCCTCCCCTCATTCACTTTCTTAACTTTCCTTCATTGTCACTTTTCTCTCTCTGTCCATTTTTGGCCACTCTGATGTTTCCACGGGACACTCTTTCAAATGACAAAAGATCACAGGAACACAGGATGGGAGGACGTTTGGTCTTCGCTCAAGTTCCCACTGCCGTGAGCCTCCTCGATGCAGCTGCGAGGCCGTTTTGTGAGAACAAACATCTTTAAGCATATGGTAGTTGTGTGTTCACTTAATTGAGTCAATTGGAGGCTCATGGGAAACCACAGAGGGGGGTCGGAGTCAGGGAGGAGGGAGGTCAGAGAGCAGCAAGAGCAGTGCCTAAACACTACAAAAAAAGAAGTCGCGCGAACACGATTTACACATTTTCGGCTCTGCGTATTATTGAGATTTACCTTCGTGGAGGTCGAGACACGTAAGCGGTTAAAGTTTCAAAGCTGGGACGCTTCAAGGAAACAAACAAGCCAGTGTGACTCTTTTGAAAGTTTATGGTTTTCTCATTAATGACCTCCTGGGGTTTGGACTATTTCCTTCCCATTCATCTCACATTAGTTTCTTTTCAGGGGTCGCCTTTGTTTCGGAGCGGTCTTCATTTTTTTTTTTTTTTTTTCCACGGTGAAGCCGTTTGACTGCCAACACAAACTCTGACTTCTGAAAAGTGGACAAAGGGGTTTTAAAAACATCCCGGCCGAAAGTTGTCAAGATAGTCCAAGGCCGCCATTAAATGCGTTGATTGTTGTTGATGCTTCTTTTCACTTTTTTTTTTTTTAATAATGTAAATTATCATACGAAAAGGTCATTAGAAGAACAAAATTAGTAGTGGCTCAATAATTGAATATAGTACAGTATGTCGGGCAGGGTGACATTTTTATTTTTTAACAAGCAATGAAAACCACATTTGGACACACACACGAGTACACCGGTCTCAGGATGATTTTTGATTTGAAGTCTTCTTTGGTAAGATTCTTATGCTCCCCACTTTGTTGTTGTATCCCCCCCCCACACACACACTCCATCCTTATGACAGCTTTTTTTTTTTTTAAACTCCATTCACGCTCCACTTTTGACTGAACTGGGAATCTCTCTCTCTCTCTCTCTCCCCCTCCCTCTTTCCCCCTCTCACTCTCAAGAGTTATGACACATGCGGCGCGAAAACAAAATTTAGGCGAATTCAATGTCTATATACGAGCACATGCATGAGAGTTGGTGTGATGACGGGTCACTGCCCATCTCGCCGGGTCCCTCCCCCTCCCTGTATTCTGCAGATGCGCTCCATTGGGGAGGCGACACGCGGCGGGGCGCTGCTGGGAGGTAGTTACTTTTTCACCATTACCATAGAAACCGACACACTGGCTCTCAGCTGGTCAAGGCCAGGGGTCCGCCGACTTTCACACTACTCCGACGCCACGGCAGAATCCAAAATGGAGCTATGCACTCTGAATAATCAGTGTTTATACTTGGTTCAAGGACAAAATGAGCTGCCAGACAACAAAACCAAGAGGCCTCCTATTTATAATGAGCACCAGTTGGAAAACACCGACACCATACCGTCATTTGGTCACTGATGTAAAAGGGAACCTGTCATATATTTGGCATCTTTGGAATGGCAAAAAACGCAACAGGTGACCCCACCCCCCACCCCCCCAAAAAAAGAAAGCAGTGAAGACAGCTGTGTGCTATTCAATACAATGCGTATTTAGTTGGTTAATTGATCAGGAAGAATTGAGCATATCTTAAAGGAATTGAGACAAAGTGGACAGCAGAGGGGCAGTTGATTCAGACTTGCTGCCTAACATTCGGGAAAAAGATTCTTCCATCCCTCGATTGCCATCCCTTAATTGGGCTTGGTCACTGAACCAACTCAGACGGTAAGCTGTCGTAGTCATTTTGTGCAGAGGATAAAGAATGCATGTGTGTATTTTGTTATCGTCTGTCTACATATATCGCTTCACCGTTTATGTTCAAATGTCCATTGCTCATCAGTGCTGCTTGTTAGCCTGTCTACGGTGTTTTGACTTGTGTGTTAGCATTAAGCTAGCAGATCAGCGGTTCAGAAAGCGGATGGATGGGTGAATGGATATTTAAAGTGATGCGGTTGTTTTAAATCCACATGTAATTCTCTTTGCTTTACGTTTAGCTTGAAAGTAAACTCCAGCTAGGAGTGGCTGTCAACGACGTCAAGCCCCTTCTTTTGAACAACCGTGAACAATCTGCCAAACTGTTGCTTGTTGTGAAGTGAGCTCCGTTGAGTTTGCGGCTAACTTCTAGAGTTTGTAACTCAATGTTGTCGGGCTACTCACTGGAATTGATTGCTCATTGTCTTCATCAGTCAGTGAAGGAAACTCCATCAGTGTTGCCACCAATGAGGTTGTATCTTGCGATGCACAACTTCAAACCTGTGCCGCCAATGGCGCCGAATGGTACAGTTGTGGCGCATCCTCGACAAACGGCGTATACATTACATGCTAGGAGTAATAAGCGGGCATTGTGAAAGGTACGGGGTCAGAGTTCACCATTGATCCTCTCACCCCTGGCAGGTGCAGCTCACAGGAGTGAGGGGAAGTGCCCCCCCTCCCCTCCTCCTCTCTCCCACCTCTTCACGCTGCTCAGCGAGAGAAAAGGAGGAGTGTAAATGAGTGCACTCCAGAAAGCCATCACCTGCTCCCTCCACCCTAAAATCCCCACGACTCAGCCAGACAGAGATATCCTAGCGCCCCGGCCCCAAATTTCTGCAACTCCCGATTAATGAGTGGGACGAAGTGGAGAAAGAGAGACGGGCCGGCGGACAGAAAGAGGGAGGGGCCGGGGAGGGCAGCGAGGGAAGGCCAGTTGAAAATTTTTGGTTAACTATTCGCCTCCGTCCCGCGAGTTTGTTTTTTTGTCCGTTTTTGTTGTTTTGAGCATCAACGCGTTCACGGGCGGCAAAATGTACATTTGTCATGCCCATAGAGGCAAGTGAATTGGGCTGGAAGGCGCATTGAGTTGGTGCGCTCAGAGAGCCCGAGGGCGAGGTTGGGTATTGATGGGCGCCCCTCCCAGCTTCTCCCAGATTCCTCCTCTTTTGTGACTTTGAGTGAATGTATCCTCTCGCTAAGGGCACTGGAATGTGTCTCCTCAACTCGTGTGATGGATGGGGGCCTTGTTTTGCACTCCTCCGCCCCTCCCTCTGAATCCTTCTCTCTCTGCCAGCCTTTGACTCTTTCAACCGCATCCTTTTATTCGCCGCCAATAAAAGTCAGCGATTCTTCATCGGCCGTCGTGCAGATCTGAGGGCGGCTGTTATTTTTCATCGGGAGTGTGTCACACATCACCATTCAGACGCCGGCGCGGAGGCTGAAGCAGGTGGAGATACACCACCAATGAATTATTCAAATGAGACACCCATCTAGTCCTTTAAATTTCATTTAAATGCTGGCTTCACGTGCCTCACATGGAGGCCGTTTTTGCATGATGACGGTCAATTTTTTTGGGTGGGGGGTAGAAATAACGTCAGGCATGAATCACAAACTGCAGAGAAGCTCCCAAAAAGACATCAAACTAACAGATTCCCTATTAAAAGTTTTTTAAAAGATGTCTACAACACTCGGACATTATTAGAAACCAGCCAATCAATTCATCACAGCAATTTCTTTCTGAAATGTGCATTTCAAATGTTTGTAATCATGTACTGCCCCCCCCCATTTTCAAGGAAATCAACAAGAAAAAAAAAAAAAGTATTTTTTTTCCATCATGGTGGAAAAGCACAAAAACAGTTTAAAAAGTATTACACAACACATTACATAAGATGTTCCAAACTGGAGTCAAATGAATCACCAGCTTCCGCTTTAAGCAATCATTACCCGAACCTCTCTGTACGCACACACACACACACACACACACACACACACACACACACACACACACACACACACACACACAAAACAACAACAGTTTTTGTATGTATGACTTCCTTGGCAGAATATCAAAAAGATCTGCCTTTGGAAACAAAGGTCAACAATGCGTCTCCATCTCAGTCATCATCATCATCACAGAGGAATAGTGGTGAGATCAGGGATGGGCAATTGGCCGCCCGCGACCACACTCTGACGAGGCGCCTTGATTAATTTGGTCCTTGAAAGGAAATGTTTATGTGAGAAATTCTCTTCTGAAATACATGACATGTTTTCAAAGGAGGGAGGAGGGTCTTTTTTTTCCCTGCTCCACAGACTCAAAACAGGTTGTCATGTGGTGCTTGTGTTGTCACTGCTCTCGTGTCAAAACGTAACATGCACGGGGGACGGTGATTGGAAAGAGGGCCTGCAAGCTGATGTGAGAGGGAGCCTGTTCATTTTTTTTTCTCGTTTTTGGTCAATCAAGAGTGGAAATGTATTGAGGTTCTCCGTCTCAATACGGTAGTTTGAAGTCAATATTTTAGGTTATTCGCATTTATTTTGCAGTGCCACATCGTTGGTCATTCCGAAAATCGGAAGCTGGGTAAATGACCCGAACCGGTTCAAATACGCCCCGGAGGGAAGTAAAGCTATCTTCGAGAATCTTCCCGAGCTGAAGAACATGACTTTTGTCAAGAATGCGAGATTGTAAATTCGCCAATACGAGACGTCAGGGGGAGCAGCGGGTACGCGTCTTTTTAAATTTGTGTACAAGACAAAATGGTCCACGTTGTAGCCACTCTCGCCGCAATAACCTGAAGCCCCGCAAAATGGCAAAGGCATTACAACAGACGAAAGAAAGGGCAGTAATGAATTTCAAGGAAAATGGACATTAATGGTATTAACATTACTCATGTTCCGTGTAACAAATTATTTGAAATTTGCCAAGCACGGCAAATTATCTCCTCGTGCTGGCCAGGAGTGTGCTGAAGTCCTCTCTACCTGCCGAGCAAAGACAATTTCTGCTCATTTCACTATTTTTAACAATAGAACCGAGCCATTAAGACAAATTAATGTCATTATCAAGTCTCGATGAATATGACAAATACCGGCATTTCGAGCAGCTTTAGAGGCTATTGACAATAATGAAATTCGCTGTACGGGTACTGAAAAGAAACACTCCAAGTAATTATTTTCTAGTAGCTTGTTTGTCTGCCATCCGTTCATTTGCTTTCATCTCAATTATCTGACTCTGTGAGCATGTGGAGGCGCATAGTGCTCCGCGGCCCACGGCGCGAGGGCCCTAATTGGGCAATTACCGTTCTGTTTCTGGGCTTTTAGCACCGGTGGAGAGTGGAGGGAGACCGCAGCGTGTAAAACCATGAGGACCTTGCATGCACAAAAAAAAAAAAAAAAAACACACACGCATACAACAAAACCACCGCAGCCCTATCCGGTTGGCGCTTGGGAGCAGCTCGTGCGAGGCACTGAAAACAGGGAAAGCGACAGCGGCTGCGGGACCAAACAAACTCTCTGCTTCAAATGCGCGATAATGAATTGGGTGTGCGGATGCAAACATGCCATTACACCACTGCCTGCTCAGCTCACTGTGCGTGCATTCCGCCAGCCTGAAACAACAACACAAACTACGGGCAGCCGCTGTAAATTGCGAGTACGACTAATCACTGTTCACTTTTAGATGTTTGGGTGGTCTGAGGTTTTAGTTTGCGCATAGGGGGAGAGGAAAAAAAAACATACGAACCCGTTTGACTAAATGGTGTTTTTTTTTTTTTCCTGTTAGCAGCTATTCTCAACTTTTCGTGAAAGAATAATCAAACAGACTGAGGGCAGCGTGGCAAAGCAAAAAAATAAAATAAAAATCTACAATGGCTCTCACAATAGCCAAGTGACAACTTGATTCTTTTCATGTTGGGTATAAAAGTAAAGACTCTTGCATACGAATGGCAACATGCAGTTTATAAAAAATCCAAATTTCAAAGCACGACTGATTGTGGCGTGTCCGAAAAGTTCCGGGAAGCTTATACTTTAAACCCAACTGTGCGTTTCCCGTTCAACGTGGCCTGGACGATCCACCAGCACGTTTACGAAGTACTCCCACAGCGGTTGCTGTGTTCAATGCGTGAGAAGAAGCAAAAGCATCGTCACAATGATTTACTTCAATTGGATGTCCCTGGCTCAGTGTTCCCTGGTGACCTCAAAGTGACGAGTGTCACCAGAATTCTCCCATTTGATTAATTCACTGCCTTTTGATAATTAAATGTGTTTTTTATGAACAAAGACTTGCTAACAGGCTATGAAGTAAAGCACTTTTAAAACTACCCCCCCAAAAATGAATTCATATGGACTGTTTACAATGCATTTTCTTTTCCCCGCCACAGTTTTTCAGAAGCAGATTCTTGATTTTAAACCTGCATGCAGATAAAAGTTGGCGCCCACTTTTCAAGCGCACCCCTCCCCCTCACTAATTTTCATATTATCCCTGTGCCGCATGCTCTCCCCCACACTTTCACATTCTGTCACGCGCCGCCTGGATCATGTAGCTGCTGTTAATTAAAGCCTCTTTGGGATCATTTCCTTGCACAAGTGGCCTCGGAGCAGCACCCATTAGGCAGAAAGCTCTGTTATCTGAATTTCCAAATGCAGCCCAACATTTATTAAAGTGAAATTCATCCAGTAATTGCCCGCCTCGGTATGCCCCATGTCTCCCTCTTACCTCCAGGGCCACCTGCTCGGCGGCACCAACTATTTACCGGCATGACGCAGGGTAATTAGACCTCTGACCCAGTCCAATAAGAGCCGGGTAATTGCGTTAATAAAAAAAAATTAACAGCAGCAACATGAGGATCATTATGTAAAAAGACCCTGTAATGAAGCATTAGCCATGATTCTATGCAGATTAAAAACAGCCACAGGTATTTAAGCACCTAATGTAAAATAAAACAATTTCGGTGCTTTGAACAGATTATTTATTGCATCTCTGTGAGAATATATAATTTATGGCTATGTAGCAAACATTTACAGTTAAATGTGAACTGGCTAAAAAAATGAAGTCAAGAGAAACAAACTTTTTTTTACTGAGACTCCTCAAAGGTCTCTTGTTAAACCGTGGGAGACCGGTGTATCTCGTTTGCTGGAAGAAATGAAAGTACCCAAAACACTGTGTTGTTGTTTTTATACAAGTGTGAGCTGGCAAAATAAAAATAAAAATAAAAAAGTGAGCCAGCTTGTACATTAATTAACGATTTAAATTTCCGTCATGATAAAGGATATATGTTTCATGGAACCCTTTTCGAACATATTATTCACAGCTACCTAGAGACACCACCGAAGTGTGTGGCGTCCTGGTAAACTGCGGCGATTTAAGTTTGTTTTGTTATCGTTGACATAAAACTACACCAAGTAACAGGGGAGTTATTCACCTTTCTACTGACACCCTCTGGTCAAAAACGCAACTGCAGGACCACTGTAAAATCAAAAGACTGTTTTGGACTGGCGGAACAAATAGCACGTCTGTGTGTGTGTGTGTGTGTGTGTGTGTGTGTGTGTGTGTGTGTGTGTGTGTGTGTGTGTAAAAAGAAATGCTGTCTACAATTATTTTGTATGGAAACATTTTTAAACAAGGCTATTTGCATAACCAACTTGGTCAGAAACATACAATCACTTCTATCTTAAGATTAGTTTTCTCAAATAATTTTGCGAAATGGACCATCTACAGCCAAAGACCAAAAGCTATTTTTTGATTCAAATAAGTCAAGATGTGTCATTAGCATATGAAGGTATTTGGATACAATGATACTCACGCTTCATTTAACATCTGTCCTGCCGTGCACCGCAGGGTCCTTGCCATTTATCACTTCATTTGAAACTCATCACGCCATCCATCCATCAGGCTATCAATGTACAGTGGATATAAAGTCGACACACCCCGGTTCAAATTCCATTTTTTTTGTCACATAAAAAAAAAAAAAAAAAAAAAGAGAAAAATAAATCCTTTTAAACTTTTTTTTTCCTAACATGAGAATGGAAATTAAAAATAAATCATAACCAAGTGAGATATAATGGACACCCACTTGGCTGTGTTCACAATTACCCAAGTGAGACCAAACAAATGAGAGATAAATGTACAGTTTCCCCTTTAATGGGGGCAATTGTGAGGCGACAAGACAGTCGAGCATTCAGTTTGTTTGGTTAAAAAGGCTGAATAGCAAGCCGGGCTGCGGCCTCGCTCATTCCAGACCAGCTCAGTTGGTATTTACAGCATCACGGAGTAGCTGACCTTCACACCTCGCACCCCAATTCATTCACTGTTACTAAATCGAGCTGGCCGCCACAAACAAAGGACTGTTTGCTGTGAAAAGACAAGACGTTTTTGTGGCTTGACTCAACTTTTTTTTGGGGGGGGGGGGTTGTTATTACAAACAATGTGAGGGATGCGACAAGGAAGCGATGTCCAATTAGCAAATGAGGAACAGCGCCTTTATTGAATGCCCATTCGGAAATGATCAGTCAACCGTGCTGTCATCCACCTGCTACTACTGAATTCTTTTTTTTTTTTTTTTTTTTTTTTTTTGATGTCTCTTTAAAAGAGTGTTCAAACATCCAGCAGGATGATGTAAAGCACCCATGGGCTTTTGGGCTTCTGGACTGTTTGCGTTCCCACAGTGAATTCCCTTCCCTAACAGAAAAAAAAAAAACTATCAACGTGGGCTGGTACCGTCCAAATCTAAGCTGAAAATTGCAATAACAAGTCATAATTGTAATTTGAAGCTGAATTGCTTCACACTGGGGAGAAAAAAAAAAAACATTTTCGAACATCAGGCAATGCTCACTTTTCTACTGATCCGCAACTGATTCGAGCATGCGATGAGAACGTGAGAATGAGTGACCCGTGAGAAGAGCAGGCGACGGGCGCTGTCTCAAAGTGTTGTTGAAAACACTCCATTAACGCCTAAGTTAAAGCCTGAGAAGAAAGTAAAGATTAGAGCGTCTTTGTGCTTCATGGCATGAACCATATTTATCTTTTGCTGATCATCTGACTGTGAAATCCTTGGAAAACGCTCCTTCTAAAGACCAATACAACGCATCTTGATTTATGTTGCACTTTTGCGACGGCTGCAGCTGCAACAAGGAGCTTTCCCAGAACACTTAGCATAAAATAACAAGAATCACAACCGAAAACGTAACATAAAACATCGACAATAATACAATCGTGACAACTATTCGGACGTGCGCCTTGCTGCTAGAAGTGTTTGTCGATGAAAGAGGAGAGAATCAAAGTCTCCTTTCACCAGTAGCTCAGAGACGTCACGATCACAGCGCGCCTGACGTCACACGCGTCTGCTACAAGCTAACTTTGAAAGTAAACAAGAAGCTGTTGCGTCCGCTGACGAATGCAGGGATTGGTTCACTTATGACCTTTTTGCTTTATTTTAAATTGCCTTTGGGAAATGACATTTTTATAATTACGCGCATTCTATTTTTGCCGGCGTTTTTTTTTTAACTTACACATTTTTGAGACATCTAAAATGAGCTAACAATAGCCTCTTCATCCCAGCCTCTAAAGGAAGCTTTGCCTTTGATGAAAGCCTGCACCAAACAATTCCATCAGACCCCCGTCCTACTCGGTGAAGGCCTACAAAGGGCCATTCCTGAAAAGACAAGCGGTTGTGGGAAATAATAGAAAAGCAAATGTTGAGAAATGAGGGCTTAGAAGACTAACACATTTGATAGAATGTGTACGGATAGTATTAAGTGCCATTCCCAGGAGAGCGCAGGAAAACAAAAGGCAAGCGGAGAAGGCTATGGAGTGAGGTCAAATTGTGTCAGGCTGAGTTACGTGCAGATGACTGCACTGCGGTTGACCTGTGGAGCAAGTGTAGGCCTGCGCTGGCGTGCTGAAAAAAGCGAGAGTGCATTCGAGTTCCTTGATGTCATTCTATCTCCAGTGGGCCATGTGCCGATAGTTGACAGCCTCCTACTTTGACGAGGTTATTTTTCCTCAAAGCAGTCTATGAGTGAAAGCGCCCCTAAGATGTCCGCGTCTGCGAAAGGGCACATGTGTGATGGGGTAACAAATTAGGCTATTCATCAATTCGGAACAAAGACAAGAATTTTGGCGGTCAGGGTTTCACTGGTAAGTGAGCTTCAGGTGTACATGTCACAAGCATCAGCCAATCGTATATGAAACCATATATTTGTGCAAAAAAATCCACCATGTATTTGAAAAGAGGGCAAATACTTATTCGTGGCACTGTGTACTCATATATGTATACTTTGTCATGGTCCACCTGGACAATCATATTAAAATCCAGCACAAGAGCGGTATCAAAACTAATCGACCACAAATTCAAGCAATCGTTTATTCTAAAGGCAAAAAGAAAATATCACAATACGCATTTTCAGTGTAGTTCAACTCAAATACATTGCATGCATCTCCTTTCAACACGACTTGAGCAAATCTATCCAGTGTCTTATCAACGGTTGGCGCCTCGAGTGGAAATGGGGAGCATGGAAACATTTTAATAGCTTGATATCCCCCTTGTGGCGAGTGCCGGGTACTACAATACAACCGGTCTAATTTACCAACACTGAAGGTGAATTGCTTCGAGACTGAATTAAACAACGGGTTAGGTTTAGCAATCTGTTCGTTTTACGAAATCTTTTTAATCAATTATTCTAGTCCCTGCAATATTAAAAATACAGTATGATAAGAGCTTAACCTGTTGGTCATCCACTCTATAAAGTTGCAACAAGAAAACATACTTGACTATGTGTCCATTCACATTTAGATCTGCGTAAGGAAAAATTACCCAAAGTGCTCTAATATCACTTGATAGGGCCTTCGAGTGATTTGGGTGGAGGGCATTATTCCGGAATGCTGATTGGTTACGGTTAACATAATTACAAAGTACATTTGGTGTCCTCATCACAATTACTGCTGCATGCTGCACCATGCAGAATTATTCAACTCAGAGTATAAGGTCTAATTTTAAGTAGCCAAACATTTGCATGCATACCGGTACAATAATAGGGCTCCTAAAATGCGTTTCTTTCATTTTATACCTTTTTCTAAATTATGATTATTAGAGGAGTGTGATTTTGTCAGTCCCACACACTGCCCAGCTAACTCGTGTGTCAGTGTTTCAGTAATACAGAATTGAACTTTTGAAATGTTTTTTATTGTCAACAAGTTATTGAATTAAACAAATCATGTTGATCATGGATATTCAATTTTTGTGATGATATTAAAAATGTATTTTACAAGTCCCTGAAATTGCTGTCCACCATGTCAATATTGGGGTAACTGCCCCTTAATCAACCTTGAAGTATTCAGTATTTTCTAAACAGTGCTTAGTGAATCATGTTGTGAAGTGAAGGTCCACCATGTGCTCATGAAATGTGAACATAGCTAAAAATGTCCACCGTGTCATTGTCTGTCCTCGATCAGCAGCTCACATACTTCTCTGTTTGCATACACACCGTCTGAAGGTTGTTATCAAGTGTGGAAGCTTTACCAATATGCATTTCATTAATACATTGAATATGAAGTGCAACGGAAAATCTCCATTGTCTTATGGTCAAGTGGGGAAGTTCGAAAAACACCTGATGGTGATCTTGACTCTGTGACTGATTCAAGTTAGCTGACCAAAGGTTCAACGAAGTTGCAAACTTTTTTTTTTCGCCTTCATATCTCTATTAGCTGTGGAATAATTGAGCTCGCGTGCCTCATGAGAGTCGCACTGATGGTGGTAAGGCCATTTGTTTTTTTTGGGGGGCTGCACTTCTTTTGCGAAACGACATTGTCCCCCCCTTTTTTTTTCCTCCAAAGCAACCAACGCACACGATGAGATTCCTGGGCGCACACAGTCACACCGCTTTTAGACACTCATTAGCCCCAGCTAATACAATAAGTGTCACCTTCCATTACATGGTGCTGGCAAAGATATCAGGATTGGAAAGCCACCAAATCTCCACACAAGGGGCGCCGCAGTCTCATGCCCAGTATTGTCTTGCAGCCACAATGTCGAATTGTTCTTGCTGGCGCCTTTACTTATTTGATTCAAATCAAAATAGATGCAACTTAATGTGTCGAAAAAATGCTCATCAAGAACGTTTCCCCGCCGCAGAAGCAACAGCAGCGCATTCCTTCAGAGTGGGACCCTTCATGTTAACTTTGCGGCTCGTTTGGGAGCGGGCAGCTGTTTAAGGAGCCGCCACACCCCGCCCCTATTCATCCCTGTTGTCTAGCATATGAACAGCACATGCAGAGTTGTTAAAAATCTTAATTAAGACTCCTAATTCTCCATGCTGTCGCCTGAGCCGGGCTGTGTGCTCACGTGAAATGCCGCCTTTGTCATTCTGCTATTTATGGGGGGTTTTTTGCTTTAAATATAACTCACGACAAAATGTATGTCTGACAAAGTCAAACACAAAGCAGATTAGAGGAAAAAAAAAGTATAAATGACAGGTGCTTCCCAGGTTTAAAAGTAACAGGCACTTTCAAGAGGTTTTATATTTTTTCCAGCACTTTATATGTCACCTCAATTATATTTTGACACAAATGTACCAAAAATGCCTATTCCACTTTTAACCCTTTCAGGGCCAGCGGTTACTACAGTGGACAGCTTATCATGTTATCAGGTTACAGGGTGCAGAAATGGTCACAAGCTCAAGAATTTTAAGCAGTTTTTGACGAAATTGAAGCATCATTCTGTCCTGAAAATCATTCTGCTATGCAAACATTTCAGTTAGTACTTAACCATCAATGCCTTTTTTTTTCCAGTTTCCTGGCAACAAACAATATTCCACAACCAGCCTCACAAACAGGAATCACCCCAACAATCATCAGCCATTGTATTTACTACGACTTATTTCACAATCTGCAATTACATCCCACTCCCTAAAAAGCAAAACAAAATAAAAAAAAAAACACGAAGTGACAAGTGTTTGTCAATGTCAAGATGATTTCTGAATGTCGTCCTGTGGCTTGGGGAGAGCTCCCCCATGAGTGGTGGCAAAGGGCATGTGGTCCTCTGCGTGCAACAGTGCCCCTAAGACGACTCGAGTCGAAAATGAGCGTGGCGCGTGTTAAACAGGCGAAGCCCCCACCCCACCCCACC
>NW_017805406.1:910265-1016994 GCF_001891065.2 Hippocampus comes
ACCCCACCCCCACCCCCGCCACTGACGTTTGACAAGATGATGGGCGTCGGGCAATCAGAATCGTCTCAGCAAGCAGTTAACATTGAGCGCTGGGCCGTAAACAAAAGGACCTTTGGGGATTTCCACAAAGGTGTATGGATGGGTAGGTAGGATTGAGAAGGGAGATGCTTTTACACGCATGAAAACATGTGCATGTCGAATGTTAAACAAGCGGTGACGCATTTGTTTAAAATGATCAGCGTTGGAAGAGACAAACAATTCCTTCCCCTGCGACTTAGCACCAAGTTGACCTCAGTCTTTCCTTCCTGACAAAAGGTGCCACTGACTGCAAGTTGGGCATCATGGTGAACATGCCAAGGAGCTGCCCCCCCCAACAACCTCGCCCCTCCCCGCCCGCTCCAGAACCATTTGGACCACAGGCAATGGGTTAATCACATTAGAGGCCCAGAGGAGAGATGGGAAGTAGACAGTACCGTGACAGGCGGGGTAGCACTGGCACGACTAATCCCGTTAGAGCGAGGAAAAAGGGGGACGCCATCGCGCCGACAAGGCTGAGAAAGAGAAAAACATTTTCCCAGGAATGAGTTCACCTGTATGGTAACTGGGAGAAGTTGGCCTGTTGATGCCTATTAGCTGAAACAATCCCACTTGGCACATCCAAATGGGTTTTTTTTCCTTCACGCTGGGCATCATTTTGTCTTTGCTTGGAAGGGGGAAAAAAAACAAAACAAAACAAAAAAAAATAACAATCGGTAGCAGACAGTGGCATTGCGTGAGATCCTCTTTCATGGCACGGTAAAAGCAGCCGCTTTCAACTCTGTGCCATCAGCATCCAAAACGTTGAGAAGATGGAAAGGGGGGTGGGGGGGTGCTGTAAGAAGGACAGGGCTTACTTCATCTGCCATTGTAAGTGCACCCGAGTTCAACCTTAATGTAAACCTTTGCAGGCAGGATATGAATAGGATGCTCTCTATAAAAATATATCCTGCTGGGTAATCCCGGCAGATGGCCACAGCGGCGGACACTACAAGCGCGGCTGGCCACTGCAGGGGTAAACAGGGAATGTCCGATCAGCCGCCACTCTTCAGCCTGGGAGATACGGAATCAAGATTCCTAACTCCCTTTCGGCAAGGCTGGGAACCCGAGCCGTCACTTTGGATCCATCACGTTTCTTCTTAATCTCGCTCGCCATTTTTTTTCTTCTCTCGCCCCATTTTTTCGCGTCGGCCCCTTTTGTTGTGGGGATTAAGCCAAGTGGTAAAACAGTGATTTAATGATCTTTCCATGGCTATGTGCACCACTTAAACCATGAGACAAACAAGCCAAGGCATTCTGAGAGTCACCCCCCACTTAAGGCAGCTCAGCAACTATGAGGGCTTTTCACGCGGTATTAAGCGGCGCCTGATTATTTTTCCCGCTGCTGTGTGATGTGTGGTGCGCCACTCTGGGAAAATTCAACGTTCCGTCTTTTGTTGAGGCCCATTGTAGACAAGACAAGAAGACAAAAGTAGTTTAATTACATTACGATAGCGCTACAAGGAGAACGGACAAGTCGGAGTTTCAAATACTGTACAACATTTAGGAAATAAGTCTCAGGCTAGGATCCTTCATAAGGTGTTTGTGGGTGTTTCTGTTGACTCACTAACACCAAAATGAAATCGGAATTTTCTCTTCACCTTTGTGAGTGGTCAAACCAACTTGAACATGAAAAGAATTCGTTTTGGAAACGGCGTTCTGTAAAGTAGTAGTGCCACTTACCTGCCAAAATATTGTGTCGAATTGCACAAAGCAGTGTTATCCAACACAAGGGCTAAAATAAGCATTTCTGTGTAATATCAATACCTTTAAAACGTTAGTTAAGATCAGTTTGAATTGATACTGTCCAAGTTGCTGTAGAACACGGCGTACAACTGTACTGAACAAAATATTTGATACCGTTCATCTTGAATATCATCACGATTGTCAAAGTGGATGGTCAGGAATTTAGGAAAAAAGATTTTTTTACTTGCAATTTCCCACCAGGTGGAATGGCTGTCATCGCGACGAAACTCCATCGCCTTGTAGTTTTCACACAGCTGGCAATCTAACCAAGGAAAGATTTCAGAATGTATATTAGTATACACATATATTAACCATACACTTTGGTTTAACTCATGATCATGAAATAGTCCATAAAACTCAAATCATACATTAGAAATATTTGACATCTCTAAAATACATGCAAGAAAACGCCACTATACAGTACTTATTTACATGTCTATACCAACAATGACCAGCAGGCGGCACTATTGTGGAAGAAAATATGAATCCGTAAAATCCAGTGGCTCTCAAACATTTTTTTTAGCTACCGGTATCTTATTCCATATATGTAAAGGTTGGTGAACGCTCTCTTGTACGAATGCAACTAATGACACATCAATTACAACCAGGAAACAAAGTCATAATAGCAGAACACGTGAATGTTTGGTCTGGAGTGCAATCGGCGACAAAGATGATAATGATGGGGGGGTACGGATTGTATTGGGGTTAAAACCGTTGATCTGGAGATTACTGAACCATCAAAAACATAGAAGACCCCTAAGTGACAGGACATCATCGTGAAATCAACCGCCAAGAAAAAAAAGGGCTCATGAGTTTTTAAAAATGGGGGGAAAGTGGGGATGTGTTGACCCTGCTTAAAACAAATAATGGAAATAATATACAGTAGTAAATTCCAGAGTCCTGTTATGAAGCGTATTGACAATGTCTTCGTAACATTTTAACTGTCATGCAAGTGTAAAAATAAGTTCCCCGCCGTATAAAACATTAGAACTACAGTACTCATTCATAAAAGGTTGAGTTTATACTGACATTAAAAAAATAAATTGTCACATATGTTAAAACTGTTTGACCTGACAGTAGGATATTATTGAAATTATCTTTTGGACGGTCGTTGTTGTACATATTCGATGATGTAGTTGATGACATTTTTTTGTTGTTGTTGTTGCCATTTTCAAAATCATGCAGCCGATCAAATCCTTAGTTCCACTCTATTCAAATAACTGCAAATGTGATCGACAACATTTCTGTATTATACAATAAGGTATTATTGAGGTATGATACAGTGAACACTTTCACTGTTTGGATCGCATCACTTGCACACAATCAAGCCTTGTAAATTAAGCAATGATAGAGGATTCCAACATTCTGCTTGCAAGTGGTGCAAGGTCGTTCCAGCTGTTTCCTGCCTACATGCATGACTACACTATAAAGGGTTCGGCAAAAATATCAACATACTCCAGCATTAAAAACAAGGCGAAATGTGAACAAACACCCTTAATGTTGGATTAAACAATGTATTTATGGAATAAGCAGTTTGCAGGGTGAAGAGTGTGACGGTGTGCTACTTATAAAGATTTAAGCCTCCATATATCTAGGTTACACCGCTCCCTCCCACAATCCAGATGATGCCATCTGTGATAAAGGAGTGTTGTGTATGTGTGTGTACATGTGTGCACGCTTGTGCGTATGCGATGCTTTCAAATCAAATACCGAGTGTCTCCTTTCACTGTTAATCCAGGGCAGCTACAGGGAGCTATCCAACGGACTTGAATTCTTGTGTTTGTTTTAACATTTCAAATGTAAAAAATGAAGCGGGCATGTATCAATGGCAAAAGTTAGCATTAATACATGAAAAGTACATGTGAAACGAGCTCTTTCACCGCAACAGGTGAACCCTACCTCTGAGAAGGAAAGAATGACGATTAGACCACCAAAACTTTACATACAGCAATGAATACGTTTGAACTTTGTAGATGATTTGGGGGTTTTTGCATATTGTGGGGGCTGAGGGGTCTTATTTTTCAGGGACGATTTGGGGGAACATGTTTTCATGATTAGATGACAAATACAACGTAATACGTCAATTGAGAGGCAAATGAAATGTTCACGGTGAAAAATGTTGATTAAATTGATGACGTCACTCATACTTTGTCCGATAGGTGTACGAACTTAATTGGGCCTTGGAGGAGGGGGGAAAAAAAGCACACAGGATGTCAGAGGTCTACCATGGCACTAAGGGATTGGTCGATCCAGTAAATCTGCTGACTAAATCCCTCACGTTGTGATTCAGACTGAGGGGTCATGTTGTCACAGTGCATTCCGTCGTGCACGTATGTCTCCAGAAGCTACCTGGCACACGACAACAGCGAGGAATTTTGAGTTAAATCAAAGTGTGTGTGTTTTTTTTAACGTTATCTTAATTAAGACACTCGGAATCCACGGTTCGCGTCCTTCGGTGAAAAAAAAATAATGGACCCAATTCTGACAACAACGTAGGTAAGGGTTTGTTTTGTTTTTCTATTTTGTGGCGTTTAGAGAAATTTGTTTTTCCTCTCTCCCACCGTTACATTTTCACGCAGGGAATGTTTTTGTGAAGAAAACTGGAAAAAAAAGGTTACCTGTGGTATTTGTGAGGTGCACGGTCATTTTCAAAACGCTCTCGGGTATCGCACCTGAACACGAATGGATTGATTTGCTCGCCACGCAATGAATTGTGGGTCAGAGTAAAAAATAAAAATAAAAATAAAAAACAGAGAAAAGTTTTGAATTGTGTGTACAATAATTCTTTATAACAAAAATAAGAATGTTTATTTTCTACGTATGACCCCAAACTCGTCCAAATTTTACCACGTTTGGTCGATTGCGGAATTGTTAAAGACTATCATTTCCATGAACGTGAATGTTACTATGAATGTTTGTCTGTATATATGTATGCGATTGACTTTCAACCAGTCCAGAGTGTACATGCTCTCTTCCTCGAAGTCACCTTGTATCGGGTCGAGCTCGCCTGTGATTCCACTCAGAATAAGAACTGTAGAAAATGGACGGATGCACATGCAACAATATGGACATCAAATAAAGTGAAGCAATGAATATAATACTTTAATTTCGAAATCCGGCGTGCAATGGTGACTTCTCCTGTATCATAGAGGTCATCATCCATTTTAGATGTATAATACACTAACATGGACAATAAATATGATTATGTCATCACTTTAACTTACAAGCGTGCACTTTGCGTGACATTGTGTTTTGCAACAGCTCACTGATGACCGTCTTTTTCAGTGTGGTGTGAATATTGAATCATATTATCATTTATGTGTTTTGATTTCAAAATTAAGTGACTTCCTCATCAATTATTGGAGAGTTTTCTTTTTTGTTACCTCTTGTTTATTAGGGATGGTATAATCAGGTCTTTTTATGTCAATGAATGGTTTTGTTCCTGCCATTGGGAGCGGTTTTATCGTTAGATTTGGAGTTGTGTGGTGATCGCCTAACACAAATGTCGTCTTGTCTGCCCGCAGGTAGCCGTGGATGGGATGTGAGAAGGAGTAATGCCTTTAGTCAGGAGAACCATTGAACCTCGGCACCTGTGCCAAGCTGCAGTGCCCGACAGGATTGATAGTGAGCTGGAATGTGTGAACAACAACACCTTGTCAGCCATCATCCGTCAGCTCAGTAGTCTAAGTAAGATCCAACGACAAACTTGCTGCACTGTGACATTCAGGGAGAAAAAAAAATAAATATGAGGCTATTTTTGGAAACAAATTTACTCTCGGACATCTGTCTTGTAGCCTCTGACACACATGTGCACATGCTCAGTGTGTGTGTTTGTGATGGGATTTAGTGAAGTTATGAGGGGTTTGACCTTACTGCCGAGCTTGCACAGGCAGATAAGAAGGAGAATGGGTGGGTGGCAACACAAAGCCTGTCTAATAACATGTAATAATCTCTGCCATTCTTAATGTTTGCTTGGGAACGGATCACGTGGTGCTCCCGTAATCCAAACAGATTAATTGGATTTAGAAAGGCACACAAACAGTCACTGAAATGCCCGGTCAGTGTAGACTAATACAATCAATGGATACTGGATGAAATAACATTTAGCCTATATTCCGATGCGCTAGCATAGTCAGTCATTTTATTATTTTGCACGTATTCAGTTTTTTGCCACTCTCTTGTGACAGATATTCTGGAAAATGTTGATTGCAGGTAAACATGCAGAAAATGTATTTGGCGATCTCTTCAATGAAGCCAACATATTTTATGTGCGCGCAAACTCACTCCAAGACCGCATTGACCGCTTGGCCATCAAGGTCACCCAGCTGGACTCCAGTGTGGAAGAAGGTCAGTTGTACAAACAACAAACATGTGTTAAAAAAAAAAAAAAACAAAGTTTTCTAATTCGTTGTCCACCCTTCATAGCCCTTCATACTGTTTTGCAGTCTCTCTTCAGGCCATAAACCTCAGGAAGGCGTTCAAAAGCTCGACTATTCAGGACCAGCAGGTGTTGTCTAAAGGTAGCACGCCGACCTCGGTCACTGATATGTACGACAGCAGCGACCAGCCACCTCCTCTTCAAGACCTCACTGCTTTTCGGTATGTGAAAAGCATGATGATCTAGTTCAGTGATTCCCAATTATTGTGTTGTAGGACATTACTTGGCTGTGGGAGCATTATCCAATGTCACTTTATTGGTCCAAAAATGGCTTATTTACAAAGAAGAACGTATCTTTGTTTATTTATCTATGCCAGTAACATATAGTGACCGGCAGAATAATTAAATGCTATTCCACTGAATGGCAGAAGGTGCAAATAATCTCTGCATCAATCTGTTACCATTCATACAACAGAATCATTTGATTTAATATGAAATAAATTAGTAAGTTAAGACAAGCTCGTCATTATTATTATTTCACTGTTCATACATTTGATGACATTTTAGTTTGGCGATGCCAGAAGATTTTTGGAATGTAGAATTTTGACTCATTAAAGGATGGGAGACACTAATCGAGTTAGCTAGTGAACAAAATGGGATAAACACAAGGTTTTGTTCTTTTTTTTTTTTTTTTTAAACAGAGAGGACGGCAGTGACGCCATGAGGTTCTACTCTGACCCGTCCTACTTTTTTGACCTCTGGAAGGAGAAAATGCTGCAGGACACAGAGGAGAAGAGGAAAGAAAGGAGGAGGCAGAGGGTGAGCGCATGAATACTCCTCCTCTCCAAAAAACAACAAATATTGCTGAAACTTACTTAGCAGGTGTCAATGCCAATGGCTTTGCTGACGAATGTACCCTCCATTCAGGAGCAGAAGCGATGCGTGGAAAACAGCACCCTCCAGCGCCAGGTGAAGAAGGTGAGGAAGGCTCGAAACCGCAGACAAGAATGGAACATGATGGCTTTCGACAAAGAGCTCCGACCGGATCACCGTCACCCCCAAACTCTGCGGCGAGGAGCGTCTTCCGAGGGTTCGCTCTCCCCAGAGGGCAGGTTTGTGCCATTTTGTGACCTCAGAATCCCTCTAGCACCTCAGAATCCCTGTAACACAGAGGCAAAAGTGTTAAAATAGCAGTGCCACGCAATTCACACAATGTAATGAGATCCAAAGTCATTTTGTCTTGACCACACAGACATTAACAGCGTATTTTAGTTTTCATTGACGCAGTGTGAGAGGTATTCAACAATGTGTATTTTTGCTTTTGTGGTGGTGGTTGGCAGTGGCGTCGAACTGAAAATCAATTAGCTGTGTGACAACAATAGCCAAGTTCTGCATTCATAAAGCAGCAATTGACTTTTTCAAACCACAAATCCTGTCTTGCTTTCATTTTGTTGTTCTAGGCCTGACCTTCCGGACTATCCTACCCCGCCCGCGCCAGCCCACAGTGCTTCTAACTTTATCAAGTCGCATGGGAACGTGCAGCCTTCCCCGCCACCAGCAGAGCACGAATACCACAGCATTGACGTCAACTATAAGATAACAACGGTCGAAGCTCCGGCCGCAGAGAAGATGAATAGGTCAATACGTCCGCCTGCAGATTACAAGTATGTTTGGATGATAACCGCGTGTTATGTAATCAGAGCTGGAATGACTATTTTTTTGTTGTTGTTCTGAAAAATGATACACAATCTGTTTGCTTTTCATTGCCAACCAGCTGTGCCCACCTTCCACCTGCCCAAGGCCCACCCATCCCGTCAGCCCAGACAGCCTTTGGTTTCACCCCCCCAGCAGCTCATAATGGAGACACAACACATGTTGGTCCAAGTTACCCACTTCCACCGGTCCCTCCTCCAGGCCCTTGCGTGGCTCCTCCACCAGGTCCCCCACCGCCACCTCTCCCTCCCCCAGCTGTCCCATCACACCTTTCTGGACTGAGTGGAAGCATCATAGCTGAAATGAAACCAGTGAGAGATGTGAGGAGCGATCTGTTGTCTGCAATCCGAATGGGTGAGTATTGATGTGTCTCCATGTTCATTACATTTACATTTGGTGATGTCATTCTAACATTTTGCTGGTGGTCAACAGGCATCCAGCTGAGAAAAGTGCAAGAGCAGCAAGAGCTGCAGAGCAAGCGCGACCCAGTCGGGAATGACGTGGCCACCATCCTGTCGCGGCGCATTGCGGTGGAGTACACTGACTCCGATGATGACTCGGAGCTGGACGACAACGAATGGTCCGACTGACCAGAATGTGGTTTCATTTCACATTCTGTGCGACCAAAGACTATTAGGAGGGTATTTATTAATGATAATATGATATCATGACTCATGTTCTCACCTCTTTGGATAAAAACAGCAATGAAAACATGACCTCACTGGCAGAAATAACAACGATGAACTTAATTTTAAAAAAATAACCAGTCTCCTGGCACACATCCTGAATTCAGGCCAACCTTTTCAGTCCATGCATAGGATCTTACCCATGAACCCCCACCCCATTCTTTTGATCTTTCATGGCATGTATGGTTTTTGATCACAACCTTTAGTGAACCACTGTTAAAGGTAACACTGACACTCAAATAAAACCCACATACTTCTTGGGACATGTCTGCAGGGAAGTTCATGAAAATTCATGAATGGGTACAGCTATAATTATACTTTTTAATCAGTTTTTTTTTAATATAATGTATTATTTTAATGTCTAATTTATGTCTATATTTATTATGCATTATTGTATTATTTTAAAAATTCACCATCAGTCTCCCTATCTTGTACCTACATCTATGTATCTTTTATCCCTTTCATTTTTATTGTATATCTTGTTCCCCATTCCTTATTATTACGTCACAGTAAAGAACAAAGTTCTGTGTTGCAGCACTGGTTGGAATTATCATCACTTAATAAGATCAATAAAGCAATATGCTTGAGATACACATGAGTAAAACATTTATTATTATTATTATTATTATTTTTTTTTTATTACATGTTACTTTTTATGGAGGGGCATTCAAGCCAAGCACCCTTGCTCCTTTGAATGGTATGGAGTAGGACAGCTGTCAAAAAGATGTATGAATGATGGAAAGACAGTATATAAATCCAAGCTATTATTATTGTCAGTTTGAAATGGCTTTGATATCAAAACTGCTCTGTGGAGACAGAGACTATCCGCAGTGGAATGCACTTGAATATAGTACAGTATAAACAGTGAATAATTAAATGCCAAAATACAGTACCACGTTTAAATCGTGTTTAGAATCACATGTTTATTTTATCATTAAATAATGAATTCTAATTGTATTCGTAGTTAGTTGAGGTGAAGCTATCAATTGTGTGCAATAGATGTCAGTAGCGTGCCTCGTAGAACCGCATCGACCAATGACATGGAATCTGTGGCGCTCTCACCGCCATGTTGGTTCCAAGATATGACGCATTCTTCGGCACCGAAGCTAACGGCCCGAGCCACAATGGCGACGTTTTCTTCCAGTTTCTTCACCGTCGAGTGTCGGGCAGGTGATTAGCATAGCTAAGCTTCTCTCTTCGGCCAATACGTGAGTGACAAACCTGGATAACTGTACTTGGATTACTATAATTCTCTGAGAGGTGGGACATTACTTTTTACATAGCTGACTTCTGAGCATCTCGTTAGTATCACTCGACCTTTTTTTTTTTCGGAAAATGATGACGGTTTTTCGTGTTTAAGATGAGGATGATGACGTTAGCATGTCGTTGCAAGCCAGTCACCTGACTTGTACCCGTACACGAATCAGCTTTACCTCGACTAACGATTTCATCGAAAAATACTTGATACCGAACTTGGAATCAAAAGCGCCACAAACAAAATAGAAGTGACGGTCGTAATAGCGCTAGTGACTGTTTAGCAGCCCCATCTGTGTTTGCCACTGACCCTGTGCTGTCATTCATACTGCGGCATTGGGTCATGTGAGCTGGCCTGTTATTGACATTCGAGATGTTGAAGTCTTTACGCTTGTTTATATGCCCTGACAGCGTGTTTGTAACGTGCGTCTCAATGGCTCTTTCAGAAGAGGGACTGTCGCGATGGATACCTCAAAGCTTCCAAAGATCCAGGATGCGGAGCGAGAAAGCCAGTTTGGATACGTCCATGGAGTTTCGGGACCAGGTGTGGTTTGGTTTACCTTTTGGAAATAGATTGAAAACACAATCTAATTTCAATGTTCTTTTCGTATTATTATTATTGTTTGTTATTCAAAATGTAAGATACTCCTTTGCTAAACCTAAATCATAACCTAATGCCCTAAGTGCCATATTATACCTTAAATACTGTACTTGGCCATTGTGTTTGCTCATAAATATTTGTTCTCTTTTCTCTAGTGGTGACAGCTACTGCTATGGCAGGAGCCGCCATGTACGAGTTGGTCCGCGTCGGCCACAGTGAGCTGGTGGGAGAGATCATCCGTTTAGAAGGAGACATGGCCACCATCCAAGTCTATGAGGAGACTTGTATCCTGTTTATACTGTATACCCTAATAGCTCCCCTGGAACACTTGGCAAGCTATTCTCATTAAATGTTACCAAAGCTGTAAAATGTACATTTCTCACAAGTCAAATATTAATTTGGTATATATTGTCGTCTGGTTTAGCAGTTAGTCACTTTCCTTGACTGTGCAACACAGCTGGGGTGTCGGTGGGTGACCCAGTTCTTCGCACAGGTAAACCCCTCTCTGTGGAGTTGGGACCAGGAGTCATGGGCTCCATCTTTGACGGCATCCAGCGACCGCTGAAAGACATCAATGACCTCACACAAAGCATCTACATCCCAAGAGGAGTGAACATCGGCGCCTTGAACAGAGACCTCAAATGGGAGTTTACTCCGAGCCAAAGTCTTCGGGTATGTTGTTAGGTGGAGGTTGATGGTCAGTAGATCTCAAAACACTGTTAATCGTCCTACTTGACAAAGTGAAATAATGAGGGTGGTCCTGAACAAAAATAAAAACTGACCCGAGGGGAGTGGGGGGGGATCAAAATCGGTTGAAGCATACATGCGTCCATTTTCTATATAGGCAGGTTGTAACCCTGGACATACAGTATGTACAACAAATTGACGGATCCAGCTGCATAGAATTCATTACATGCCACCTCTTGTAGGTTGGCAGTCACATTACAGGTGGTGACATCTACGGCATGGTGTTTGAGAACTCCTTGATACAGCACAAACTGATGCTTCCGCCTCGCAGCAGGGGCACAGTCACTTACGTGGCGCCGCCCGGAAACTACGACGTCTCTGCAAGTCTTTTTTTTTCTCCTCCATAAGTTATTTTGTCGTTTGTGTTTGATTAGAAATTAGAAAGTTTTTTTTTTTCACTTTTACATTCAGGATGTGGTTCTTGAACTGGATTTTGAAGGCATCAAGGAGAAGTTTACCATGGTGCAGGTATGGCCGGTGCGACAGGTCCGCCCAGTCACCGAAAAACTGCCTGCCAATCATCCTCTGCTCACTGGTCAGAGAGTCTTGGATGCACTTTTCCCGTGAGGCTTTTTCAAAATGAAGCAAACATTTAGCTTTTGTGCTAAACATATAAAACTAATGTGCCTGTTGCACTTAACAGCTGCGTGCAAGGCGGCACCACAGCTATACCAGGTGCCTTTGGCTGTGGAAAGACCGTCATCTCCCAGTCATTGTCCAAATACTCCAACAGTGATGTTATCATCTACGTTGGCTGTGGAGAACGTGGGAATGAAATGTCGGAGGTGCTGCGAGATTTCCCAGAGGTTGGTGCGAGACCGCGAATTGATTTAATTCAAACTGAATTTGTAACTCAAGCCATCACAATTTTGTACCGATCCTGCCCAACAGCTCACAATGGAAGTAGGCGGCAAAGTTGAGAGCATCATGAAGCGAACGGCACTTGTTGCCAACACATCCAACATGCCCGTGGCTGCCAGAGAGGCTTCGATCTACACAGGTACCAAAATAAAATTGTCATCGTCCACGACTGTCCTCGGTGCTCATGTTTATTTCCTGATCACTTGGGCAGGGATCACACTGTCTGAATACTTCAGGGATATGGGTTACAACGTGAGCATGATGGCCGACTCGACGTCGCGATGGGCCGAAGCTCTGAGAGAAATCTCTGGCCGATTAGCCGAAATGCCCGCCGGTGAGTTCACGTTTTATGACCCAAACACAGACGAGAGAGGAGATGCCCATTTGTGAACGGTGACTTTGGTGTCATGGTGTGTGTAGACAGCGGATACCCGGCCTACCTGGGCGCCAGGCTCGCCTCCTTCTACGAGCGAGCGGGACGCGTCAAATGTCTGGGGAACCCCGAGCGAGAAGGCAGTGTCAGCATCGTAGGAGCGTAAGCTGGCTTTCATTTTCAAAAGATGCAAATAAGTCTTATGATGCGACACATGATTAATTATCGGGTTCACTTTTCTAGTGTGTCACCCCCCGGTGGAGACTTTTCAGATCCCGTCACATCAGCTACATTGGGCATAGTCCAGGCAAGTGGTGGCTAGTAGTTCACTATGCACTGATTCACGAGACACAATTCTTGATGACACTAACTTGCATTTGCGCCCTTGCAGGTGTTCTGGGGACTGGACAAGAAGTTGGCTCAGAGGAAACACTTCCCATCCGTGAACTGGTTGATTAGCTACAGCAAGTACACTCGGGCGCTGGATGAATACTACGATAAACACTTCCCTGAGTTTGTGCCTCTTCGGACGAAAGCCAAGGAGATTCTCCAGGAGGAAGAAGACCTGGCTGAGATAGTGCAGCTTGTAGGAAAGGTGAGGAAAAAGATGATTTTGAAAGCTGAAAAGAGACACACAAAAATCATTTTTAAAGTCTCAACAGGTTTTGAAAAAGTGAGAGGCCCCACACATGACAAGGACAAATTACTTACGCCATCTTTGGTTACGTTTTGTCCTCAGGCTTCTCTAGCCGAGACAGACAAGATCACGCTGGAAGTCGCGAAGCTCATCAAAGATGACTTCCTGCAGCAGAACGGTTACACGCCTTACGACAGGTGGAGAACAAAAGCATCGCATGCCTCATATTAAAGTTTTGGACTTCATCTCACACTTATCTCCTCCCGCACCCACCAACAGGTTCTGCCCCTTTTACAAAACGGTCGGCATCCTCTCAAACATGATCGCGTTTTACGACATGTCGCGGCACGCCGTCGAGTCCACGGCTCAGAGTGACAACAAAATCACCTGGGCCATGATCAGGGAGCACCTGGGCGAGATCTTGTACAAGATCAGCTCTATGAAGTTTAAGGTACGGCTCATTGTATCGACACAGCAAAATGGCGGGAAAAAGAGACCATATTCCACGATAATTACATTAATTGGAATGCACTTGTACTTTTTGTATTCCTCTCTCTCAACAATGGACACCTCAGGACCCAGTCAAGGATGGTGAAGCGAAGATAAAAGCAGACTACGCACAACTGCTGGAGGACATGCAGAATGCGTTCCGGACCTTGGAGGAATGAGTTTTTCAACCCTTAAGCGCCCCCCACCCCCTCCACCCAATTTCTCAACCCCATTTTTGGTGGTGCAGTCTCGTAGAGATTAAACGGTCCTATTTCTGAATGTCACGTAAACTCCTTTGTGTTTACCTCTCCCGTGTAAGCATTCCATTACGTGCGCACGTTTTACATTTCATCCTTTTGATTTACCTCGACTGTAAAAAGGGCCAGTCAGTACATATTTATTTATCCATCGCTATGTTTCAGTTCAAAACAGTCAAGTGCTGCTGCAAAGAAGAGGGAATTTACTGGGAACACGCACACGACTTAAGGGACATAGTGTTGTCTGGAGGGAAGGCGGACCGATCTTCCACATCTTAACCTCCAAAGTCTGATGACAATGTGATTTTGTGGACTATATACTTGATATTACGTGTAAAATGTGAATGAATGAGTGTATTAGGAATTGTGCTGTAGCAAAACAGACGTCTGTGTAAAGTCAAGTGCGTATCATGAAATAAAATAACTGGGCAATACATTCTGTCGAGTTTGATTCATTTGTTGCCGACTTTTTTTTTTTTTTTTTTTTTTAACAAAAAAGTAGGACTCCTTGACCCTATATAATAATGAAGACCCAGAAACATTCTCCAAAATGATGAGGTCACAGTTTTTACAAGACCCTCGCACCACCCCCGACTCCTTGCATACCGTACATCTTTGTGGTGCGTTCATGCACTCGTCACACGCTCGCTCGTTCAAATTGCGGCAGTAATTCCTTCAAAATAGATTAGAGGCGGCCTGCGTATCTCCAGTTCCGGCCTCCATCAAGACTAATGGAGGCACAAAGCCACAGGAGCTAGAGCAGCAGCTTTGCGCCGCATTGATTGAGACCATCCAGACTCACACTCACGGACATTAAAAAGGTTTCAGTGACCTCATAAGACTCGGGCCTTCATCTCGTAATGCACGTGGCCCCGTTTTAGATGATGTTCTGATATTCAGTGATACATTGAAAGAAAAAAAAAAATGAGGGCGTGTCCTGGTATTCGCTCTATTGCAGTTGCTGTCCTGACATCACCTAACTGCAATTTACAGTCCATAGCAGATTGCTAGTAAATCGTGGATTGCCATCCATCCATTTCCGATAGCGCTTATCCTCATCGGGGTCAGAGGGGAGCTGGAGTCTATTAAAATGCAAGGCGCACATAAACATTTACGCTCATTCACCCACGCAGGCGCAAGAACATCATGTCAACGCCACACAGGAACGCCAGAACCCAGACTTGACGCCCGACCTCAGAACTGTGAGGTGGCCGCGCTAACCACTTTGAAACCGTGCCACCAGACTGAGCACTGTTCCTTTCCTTATTGTGTGTGTCTTCAATTGGTAAGCAACTTTGCTTTGACTTAGTTTCACTCAAGGTAAGCAGGTGTGTTCAACTTTGGAGGTTCCACTGCGTTTTTAGTGGATCATCAACACTGTCGCACAGAGTGGATATGAGAAGCTGACACGTCCTTGTTCAAATGCAATATAAAAAAAATGTATTTTTTTTCAAGAGGGGAAGTTAAAAAAAAAAAAAAAAGCAGTGCACATCCATCTTTAAGTTGGGACGTGGCTGTGTTCAGAACTAACTAATCACATTCAAACTCATGAACGGGAGTCAGTATGCATGACTACCATTTAAATAGCCTCTGATTAAGTCAGAATAAAGTTCAGCTGTTCTCAAAGGCTTTGTCTGACTTTCTTTTAATGTCATTCCCATCCAATTAATAAATCACACACAAAAAAAGGCTACAAAATACGAAAAAAAGTTTTCTGTAAGGGAAGTTCACACTATAAATCTGCCACTTTATAAACCGATATATTTTGTTTGTTCTACATGTGTTTTCTAATAAAAATGCTGTAAAAGAATCGTTTACGGCCCTTACAATATTGTCGATTACGACGTTACACAAAGTGGAATGCAAAGACGTAAATATCAGAACAACAAGTGGAGTCGGCACAAACAAAGTCTTCCAGAGTTTTCTGTGAGCAAGCGGCAAGGTCAGGTTGCTTGTGTTGGGGAGGAAATGTGATCCCAGAGGGTGGAGCTGCCCTGTGGATCATCACATCACATCACTCCACTCCGCTTCACTCTACGTCCATCTACTACCCGGCTTGTCATGTCGCTAATCTTATGCGGCTTTGTCCTTCAGTGCGGATCTACCAAGGCTGCTGACCATCTCAACAACAAGGCTCCCACAGACAAAGTTTTTAATTCAGACCCGAAAGGGTGACTACGGCAAAACTTCACTCAAATATCACTTTTCGTTGCCTATGTGAAGAAACAAGGACATTTGCGATGCTTGTACCCCGGAGGAATGCTAGAAATGGCAACCATCTCATTGCTTTGACACGGAGGCACCACAGCAGAGACGTGACAACTTTTCGATTTTATTTTTTTTTTTGTCTTTTCTTTTTTTAACCACAAACCAGCAGCACTTCATTCACTCATTCAAGAGCTGAAGCTTTAGTCGAGAGACCTTTCTACTCATCTTTCTGCTCTGATTTTCTGTGTGGAGATAAAAGGTAAGTTAAAAATTGATAATATGTTTATCCTGGCTTTGCAGGTGGACAAACAGAAATAGAAGAATGATCTGTCAGCCTGCATAGGTAATAATGATTACAATTAAAAAAAAAAAAAAACATCTGGGTTGAGCGCAAACTTGATTAGATCATGAATACACTGCGCGGCCACAATACCAGCACTGGCTAATTAATACAAGATTAGTATCAAAACGTCTGCCGATACTAAGATACGAATGCTCATTTCGATTGACACATTGAAAGATGATCATATTTTACATTTATGTTGAATGATATGAAATATGAAAGAATAAATTAGTCGTTGGACAATAGCTCAAGTTGCAATACAGTTGCGTATTTGATAGGCCCAGAGAGTTTGTCTCTATGGACACAATGGCCTTGTTTCAACAAATTACATTGAAAGCCCCAAAGGCTGATAATAGAAGTTATTAATTTTTTTTTTTAGACACCCTGTGGGACTCCAATAAATTAGGCTGCAATATAATGTACTTTGCAATACGGGAATGCTAAATACACTCTCAAGAATGTGATTACAAAAAAATGTCCTGAAGTGAAAGATTTGGGGGTTGTGTTTGTGCGCGTGTAGGTCAACGTAAGCCGCGATGAAATGGGAAAAGTTAAAACCGCCAGAACCGGATGATCCCATGTGTTGCTGTGAATGTGACGTATTCCAGTACGGCTGTTGCTGTGACTGTGAGGATCTGGATGAGGCCTTCAACAGGTACGGCGGTCTACCTAAACTTCATATCCAACAATGTGATGACATTTATGGATGGATACTCCATTTTGTGAATGCAATCTTAAGATCTATCTGATCACCAACATTCATTCGTCATCTCCATCGATCATCTACTTATCCATCCAACATGTGTCCATTCATCTATCTATGCATCCATCCATCCATTCAACATCCATCAGTCCTTTTATCCAGCCAATAGCCGTCTATCCATCCACCCACTGGTGCCCTCGTCCCTTCGTATGGCCATCTGTCTGTCATCCGTTCGTCCAGCCATCCATCCTCTGTCCCATTTCTCTTTCCATTCATGTTTCTGTCCATGCAAACACTCATCTCGCTAACATATAACTCCACATCCATTGCTTCGTCTGTCCCTATCTATCGTAGATGGCTGAGGGACAAGGCACCAAAGAGTGGATGTCATTCATTTCTACTGGGGGCCTTGATTGACAACTTGGAGATCTCCCTGGTCCCTGCGCTGGTTTTACTGCCTCTGCTGATGCGTGTCGCGGCGCTGCACTACCTGCTGGGTATCATGATCTTGACAGCTCTGCCCGGGCTGGTGCTCTGGCTCTACTACGCCACTCACAAGAGAAAGAGACGCACGCTATTCTTTCTCACACTGGCGCTCTACTCTCTGGCCTACATGTACTATCTCTTCATCACTGAGATTGTACCTCGCGGGGACGTGAGTCGATTGCAGCTGTGTACCGTGACCGCGGGGATGATTTTCACCATTGCGTCTCTGGTTCGGACCAAGAGGAGCCCGGGATTTGTTAGTACTGCAGCACGTGAGGTGGACGGCAAGGGTTCACCAGCTCTCAGTGAGTCCGTCCAGACAGAGGCATCGTCCTCTTTCTCAGGATCGAGACCAAGTGATAAATGGAGCAGGTGTCCTGTGTGCAAAATTGCACGACCTCCACGGGCGGGACATTGTGGAACGTGTGGAGTTTGTGTTCAACGCCTGGACCACCACTGTGTCTGGTGTGTGACGTTCTATTTCCAATAGAAAACTGATATGAACCAAGATTCCGACAATTCTTCTCCAGTCTAATTCAAGCGCATGCAAAAGATTGTGTTGCACAATAAACTGACCATATTATTTTGCAATAGCACAGCGAGCACAACTTTACTTTATTTGTCCACTTACCAAGTGACCTGCTCAGTCCAATAAGCGATAGATTTCTCATGAAAGAAGTTATCATTTTAAGCACTTTTTATTGATGCAAGTCTATTTGACAGTATATTTTACCGACAACACATTTTGCTAATTGACAATTTTAGATGTATTAAATGTAGTATAATATAACGGATCAAAGATTTGCCTTTCAAGCTTTTGAAACATTTAAACTTTATATGAGTCCTTAAATGTTGGCGCCTACCACACAAGGTTTTAATGCGAAACGTCAATGTGTGTGCACTATGTTGTAGGATAAACAGTTGTGTAGGGCAAGGTAACCACCGCAGCTTCCTGTTGACCCTGTGTGTGTTTCTGCTAACATCTTTGTACGGGATCACTTTGGTGCTGCGCAGCCTGTGTCCTCAACAGTATCTAGTCAGCGCGCTCTTCTACTGCCCGGGCGTCTACTCTCAGTCCAGGTATGCACGCCAAAACCAAACTCGAAGTGAACAAGTCAACCGATTGTTTGTACTGCTCATACAGGGAGCGGGAGCGATTGTCCTCATCCCAAACACCTGACTCCAGAATATACCGTGCACCTTCAGGAGAATTGTACTTATCCACCCACTTTAATATATTTAAGGTTACAGAGACACTTTAAATGCTGGCACGTGTGTGCAGAACCGCCACTAAATACGAGTTTGGACGTAATTGCTTCATTCATAAGATGGCCACATCACCATGTAGAAGAGGGTGTGTGCACTTATGCAATCATGTCATCTCAGTTTGTTTTATTGACTAAAAAGATTAGCTAAAAATACATTACAGTTTTTTTTCCCCCAATACATTTTAAGAATAATTTTGGCGACGTGATCCCTTTTTTTTACCATGAGCACCCTGCTTCTGAAAACGTCTCCGCATGTGCCCAAGAAGGAATGAGTTTCTCTGATGATGTAATGCATAGGGTTGCCACTATTTTTAACCGCAGCACAATTTTATGTCCCTCTCTGTCGGTATGTTGTAGCTCAGCGCTCTGCTTCACCTGTGCCTGGTACAGCGTCATCGTCACTGGGGGGCTGCTGTACCTACTGGTGGCACAGGTGGTGAATATCAGCTTCAACGTGACTGAGCGGGAGGCCCAGCTGGCCCTGAGGAACAAAACGGGCCAAAGTCGCCTGTGGGGGCTCGCCGTCGCCACGGGAACGTATTCGCGAGGCTTCTACCAGAACTGGGTTGACTTCCTCACTATGGCTGATGCCTCGACATGTCCTCGATCCGGCGCCCCCCACTTGGTCTAGTTTCGCATCCTTGGATGCAGCTCAACATTCACAGAGTGGAGCTCATGTACTTCTAAAACAGGAAATGGCGCTTTCTGTTTTGTTGTTGATGGATACTGGACGTCTCAAACAAAATATGGATCTTACATGCCTTCCTGATTGAACCGTTACTGCCCATGTATTTAACGTGTGCAAAATAAAAAGCTCTCCGGCGACTGTTTTTGCGATCATGGCGTAAATATGTACTTTAAATTATTAATATGTTAATGAAGGTCTGACCATTCTGAGTATCATATTTAATGTGCTCTTTCACCTTTTCATAATGCATACGGTGGGTGGAGCAAGCTGTTTAAATCAATAGGTTGTCTTCATGTAATGCCCAAGTCAATGCACGCTTTTTGCCATCAATGCATCATTTTTTTATCACCAAGCGAATGAATGTAGGCTTCTTGAGTTAAATGGTCATAGTTTGGCTGATGTACAAGACAGGGGGGTGGGGGGGGGGGGGTACAGACCAGAAAAACCTCTCTGGATGATGTGCAGTTCAATCCCACAAACACAATAATAAATCTACTGTATTGTCAAACACTATTGACAGTATTTGATCTCAGACGTCCTGAATGTTTTGGCCTGGGTGTGTGGTTTTCAGATTTATCACCTCACTGGTGCTTTACAAGGGGACCGATAGGAAAATATACACAAAATGTTTTGGAATATTATATTTTGTAATACTGTATATTACAAACCGGAGACTGAAAATAATACGTCTTATTGTAAAATGAAGTATCGATAATCAGCCTATAGAGGGCAGTGTTCAACTGATGATAGTTTTTGCTTTGACTTAATCGCACAATCTGATTGGATGCTGAGAATGATGCATTACATTCATGTTCATGATTTCATTTCAAAAGAAGTTTAGGACCCACAAGTGTTTGTATTGAGACTTTCTGTCTCGCCAAAGCCCCTTGAGCTGCCGTGGTTCTGTCAGTGTGCATATTTCCATTAAATTGGGCGATTAAGTCATTCCCAGGTAATGAACCAGAGTAAGAAATTCCAAGTTAGCTTCCTGAACTTACTCACACTGAAACTAAATGACAATCTAGTGTGAGTGTGAAAATATACTGCAAAACGTGACTTTACATTAATTACATTTGCCCTCAGGGTTAATGGTTTAACCTGTTTTAACTGGCACGGTATGTGTGGATTCTGTGCAAAGATCCTCCTGGGAAGTTGAAAGCCCCTTGGCCTTATATTTGCTTTACCATAGTGCAGCGCTTATAGGATATAGTTAAAATCACTCAGTCAACACTCACTTTTCCCATTCTAAAGCCGACTTGCAGTTTACAGTCAATCTAGACTTCTGTCAATGCTTTGCAGAGATCTGGCAAAACGTTTTTTGAACTTTAAACTCAAAAGAAATGTGCTTGTTTAGGGTGAGATTTGCATCATGATGCATTGTTTTAAAGTCAACTTCAAAAATCGGTGCAATATCAGGCTGAATGCGGTGGCAAAAGCATTGCCAGAGTAGCACATGAGAATGCGGTTTCTCATGTGTCGAGTTGTTTGTGTTGTAACTGCTGACAGTTGAATTTAATTCTGCGCTCTCTGCTCTGGAATACACCAGAGAGGAGCCGCCGTTTTGTTCTCCGTTTTTAGTCCAACTAACTCTTACTATTATGAAATATGCAATGTGACACATTCGACGAACACCCATGTTACTCTTAAGCACATTATGCTGAATTCTAAGCGCGGTAGGGTATAACGTGTGGCTGCGCCAACATGTTTGGACTCATCCCAGCTATCATTTTGTGTAGGAGTGTGCTTGCAGGGGAGAGAAAGTGAGCCCTCCACTATATAAAGAGATGTCAGGCAGGCAGAGCATTACCAGTAGACGTTCTGCTCTTCGTCCTCCCTTGCTTTGCGGCTACTATGGTCTTTCTGGTGACAGTTTTGGTGGCTGCGCTGGCCTCCATCAGGACGTCCGCAGAAGTCATACCCCCAGCTGACTTCAACGTGCAGGGGGTAAGACATCTCGACTGGGCAAAAAGGTGATTTTTGTCTCATTTTTGCATGTAAATAACAGTGTTTGGGATATCTTGCTTCTGTCCACAGATGGCAGGGAAGTGGTACCTGATCGGTTTTGCCTCTAACGGCCAATGGTTCATCCAACACCGCGGCAGCATGAAAATGGGCACTGCCATGCTCCGCCCAACTGCAGACGGCGACCTGGATATTTCGTATGCCAGTCTAAAGTGAGCAAGACAGATGGGGAAAAGGACTTTGGCGGTGCGGAATTGCTCACCACGGGTTTCTGTGCAGATCCGATGGAACATGTTGGAGAATGAACAACCTGGCCAAGAAGACCGACATGCCTGGAAGGTTCACATACACAAGTGAGTGTACACAAACAAAAAAAATGCAGCGACAAGAGTTACATAGTTACAATGAAAACGGGATTTGAATTGACATTTTAAACAGTAATTGAAGGATAGGTTGAAATGTAGATCTCCGTTTATGAGGGAGGAACGGTATTGGATCCCATTATACTGTGGCATGTGCAGGTGTATCTCATAAACTGGTCGCGTGTTACACTAAAATAACAAGTCGGCATGTATCAATCGTAACAATCCAAGTGGTTCTGCCTTCCTGAGATCCGCCCACCTCTCTCCATCAGGTTGGGGCAATGAGAATGACATGCGCGTGGTGGACGTCAAGTACGACCAGTACGCCCTGACTCATACTGTTAAGACGGACGGAGATCATCCCACCGTGGTCAACAAGCTCTACGGTAACGCCCTTGATTTTAGAGTTTGTAACAGTTCAACCTTCGGAGTGGTCAACGAACCTGATGGTGTTGCACAGGCCGCGGAGTGGATCTCAGCCCAGATCTGATGGAGAAGTTCAGGCAGTTCTCCCTGGAAACTGGACTCCGAGCTGAAAACATTGCATTCTTTCCCCCAAACGGTACTGTTATGACCAACGTTAAAGATAGATGTGTAAAATGATGACGACAGATTGAATATCACTATTTTGCCTCGTTTAGGTGAGTGCACAGCTGCCTAGCTTCCTGCCAGCCTCAACAATGCTGTCAAGACAAACAAAAAGTTTACAAATGTATGCTAATAAAGGTCAAAGAGCTAAAATCCTTTTTTTTATTATCTTTTGATGTTTTTTTTAACAAACACGACACATCCAGAATGACACAGCCCACTTTCATCAAGTGTTTACATCTACACGCTTTATACAGATTTGTATACAAAACAATAATTTACGTCCCATAGAAGTCTAGTTACACAGAACTATACAACAACTTGTAAATGAAATAAATATAAAGACAAATCACAGGGTGGAGTGGGGTGGGGGGGGGGGGGGACGTCCCGGAGGACCAAGGAAAAATGTAAAAAGTACACCACAAGCACCTGTCTTCCGAAGTTGCTTCTAAAAACATTTACATTTTTTTCCCTTCTGGTAAGAGCAACGCGTGTTGAAAACAGAGAGTCCATTTATAGTTGGCAGCAACACATAGCATCCTCTATTGATATGAAGTGGGCCACTGTGAAGATGTTTTCTTAGCCTGCAGAGAATAAATAGGCTATTTCTGCAAACGTATGCTCCGGTTTGCTCAGACAACTTGACAAAAAAAAAAGGCTTCTTCAAAAATAATTTATGAGTCAAGACTATTTAGGCATTTTTAATTTACAGGGACTATTCTCTCTGGTGTGTGTAAAAAAAAAAAAAATACTGTCTGGTGAATGTTGCCTCCTGATTTGCGGCATTTTTCGATGCACAATGACTCAGGCGGGGTCAGGAACTGGTGGCAATTGGGAGAATTTTCACTGAACTACGAATGTCCCAAGTTTCCCAATCTCAGAATGATTTGTTTGTTCCTCACCTGTGCGCTTTTCACATATAGCCTTGGCTATTTGTCACAACACACAGGGCCACCGTGATCTCGAAATGGATGTTCCAGCAGCAGGATGCACATCAAATACTTGGAAGTCAATCACACATAATTGGCACACACCTTTCAATAAATGCCTTTACCTTTGCCCAGGTGTCAAGCGCTACAGCAAACATGTTCCTAATCCACACAGCTCTGTTTCAGTACAACGGGACTCTCGGAGACAGACTTTACACTCGGCTTTGGAGACATGAAATGAGGACCTTTCTGATTGCAGTCTGCAAAATGAAAAAAGAAGCGTATCAAAAAAACGGACATTTGCACTATCTGCCATGCAAGCTTCCCCACTCCTCAGCATGGAACATGCAGTAAAAAGTGCAAGGTCTACATACAGAAAGTTCTGCTGCTCCCCAACGGTGTTGGCGTTATGTACATGTGTATACATGCGGAGAGACGGGAGGGTGAGGCTGTAAAAGACAAATACAGTGAACCCCCGCTTTATTGCGATGAGAATTCATGCCTCTGCTACATCGGGAATTTTTCAGCAATCGTTTGTGGGTTTTTATACAGGCAAGGTGGAAAAGCACCATTTGTTTGAAGGTATGCAATTACTGTAACATTTACGTTAAATGTCAGCCATGTATGGCGTTTCACGCTAATATGCTAGCATCAAGATAGTGGAAAACAGGATTTGAATGACTATTTTAGTGTTTAATCATTTTGATGGCGCCGTAGTTGGCAGCCGTCTGCGAGAGCGTTTTGGCCACGACATTCGTCGAAGGAAAAGAATCTGTGCCTGATGGTTGCGAGTTCTCAGCGCACGTGTACCAGCACTGATTCTGATGGGGAGGAATGTCTGCGCTATTTGACTGTCACCTGTCGACGGCCCCGGGGTGCTTGTGTCTTTTGCGCCTGTAATGGGAAGCATTTTTTCACAGCCTCGTTTTGTTCAGCGGAGATGTCGGCGATGTTGGACAGTGTGAATTGGTACGGCTGGGTGGATGCTGGAACGTTGGCGTGGAGCGCAGATGCGTATTATTGGACCTGAGAGTTGGCGCTTGGAATTTAAGCGGGACAGAAGTGAACCAATTTATTTTTTCCCCCCCCATCATTGGACGCTACAGCTTCTTGTTTACTTTCAAACTTAATTTTGGTCATTTGGTTTTTTTTTTTATATACATACTTAATTTTCCTAGAATGTGTCTAGATAAAGTAATTGCTGAGAAGTGCAGTCTTGGCGTCCTTGCGTTTACATTATTTCAGGAAAAATGAAAAGATTAAGTGATAAAGCCACAGATTTGCTTGCATTCTTGTTGAATCTGACTTATGTTTATACCACGTGTTTGGTATGAAGCCGTGAAGTTGTTGCAGTGAATGCTGAAAAGACTGCAAGTCAAACTGTCTTTCATATTAATCGATGAATCGTTTGACATTATTTTACCGTAAACCTAATCTACAAAGGCAAACTATTTATGTATAACAAATCTGATTGTGTTTATTGTAATACAGATTAACAATTGATTGCTTGTTTGTTAAGAAAATAATAACCCTGAAAAAAAAAAGAGAAATCACAGATTTTCATCTCTTGGAATGCATTGATGCTAAAGGGGGGTTCACTGTAAAGAAAAGGATAGGCTAAGTGCAGCAGACGCTCCACATAGTTTCATGTGAGTGGTGCAGTGCTGAGGGTTTGGTGGTCCGTCCCGTCACTCTGCTTGAACCACGTCTTTGTGGTGGCGCAGGATATGCTGGTTCTTCTCCGACGGTCGCCGGAAGCCTTTCGAACAGATCTCGCAGCGGTGCGGGTAGTCCTTTGTGTGGATCGAAATCACGTGCCGCTTGAATCCCGACGCGTCGCCTGTGCTGTAGTCGCAGTACTGGCACTGGTAGATTCGGCGTTCTTTTTGTCCTTTGCCGATAACGACCGTCACGCTGCTCGCTAAACTGGCTGCACTCACTCTAGTCGGCGGGCCGGAACCGGAGGATGCGCTCGGGGCCGACTTTTTGGGGGACGCCGCGGGAGAGTGTGTCTCTGTCCTCTTGGCCTCGCTCTTTTCGGGGGAGGCCTGCTGCTGTTCCTTGGTATGGACAGACAAGATATGGCGACTGAGGACAAAGGGGTCGGCGTTTTTGAAGTTGCAGTGTCGGCACTGGTGGAGTTTCTTGGTGCGATGCGCCACCGAGTGCTTCTTGAGCTCGGACGGCCGGTGGAAGCCTTTGCCGCAAACGGCACATTTGTGCGGGTAGTCCTTGGTGTGCACGGATATGATGTGGCGTTTCAGGTCGCTGGAATTGGAACTTTTGTGGTCACAGTGGGCACAATGGTGGGTCTTATTTTCCTCGTGTGTCAGTTCGTGCTGGTTTAACTCCTCCTCCTCCGCAAATGTCTGGAAACAGCGCTCGCACTTGTATGGCATCTCCTTGCTATGCTTTGTCTTGATATGAGTCTTGAGGTTGGACGAGTCGGCTGACTTGTATTCGCAGTACATGCACGAGTAAGGTTTCTCGCCTGTATGCGTACGCATGTGTTTCTTCAACTCGGAGGGGTGACGGAAACCTTTCCCGCATTCCACACAGATGTGCGGGAAGCTTTTACTGTGAACGGCCAACAAGTGTCGGTTGAGCAGTCCTTGCTCAGCAGTTTCATACTCACAGAACTTGCACTTGTGGGTCTTGGCGGGTGGCTGCGGAGGCGTCTGCTTACTCTTGGCGTCCCGTTGGTGGTGCTGCAGTCTGTGGGAGAACAGCGCCGCCTGCTGGTGGAACTCCTTGCCGCACATTTCGCACTCGAAGGGGGCCTTGCTGCTCAGGGCGTGCACCTCCATGTGGTTGTGGAGGCTGGCTTTCTTGTTGGTGGTGAAATCACAGTCTGTGCACTGGTACTTTTTTCGGGTCAAAACCTCCTGGTGATGATTCTTTGTGTGCCGCTTCAGGAATCCGCGCGATTTGAACTTTTTGCCACAAAGCATGCAGGGATACACTGTCAGAGGTTGACCATAGGGACCGATGATGATGGCTGGCAAACAGAAGTAAGAGCAACATCAAGTACATTTTTGACTAATCTGAGAGAAGCATATAACTAGCTCTTTCTGGCGTATGAGTCTGGGTTAATCTACTTTGTGCCGCATTATCCAGACCCAGATATATGAAAGATGACTGATGGTTACAGAATACATTGGATTGGGCCTCTAAACATATACAATGCGAGCGATTAAGTGAAAGAAAAATACAACCACACTGAAATTGTACGATTTGAATTTCAACGTGTTCCCAGCGCGACCATCTGTCAGGGTCGACTGTACCTGTTTGGACTTGTCGCGGTTCGAATCGCCGCTTGGTCTTGTTGCGCTGCCGGCCTATTTCGTCAACACCATCCGATTCGTCGATGTGCAGGAGCGCGCTTGCAGCTCCGTTCCTGTTTTCACAGCTCTCGCTATCCTCCACATCTGTGAGGACAAAATCATGACTTCGATAACAAGAAATCAGTACAACTGGCATCTCACGTGCGGTTGATTCATTCACTTCCGGTATGGCTCGAAGATTTATAAAACCTGAGAAACCCCAAGCGGTCACCCTTCAAAATGTAACAAACTCCTTTCACCTCAAACAAACTGCATCAGTCCCAAAACTACAAAAAAATGATGATGGGCATAGCAGATAGAATGATATTCATAATTGATTGTTGAAATCACCCATACTTCATCAAATTAAAGTGTTAAAGGCTTTGTCATGAAGCTCTGTAACTTGTTTGGGTGAACACAAAGCTATTACTCAGTTATATGGCAAGAGGTCACCTCTTTTGCCATTTAGTGGAAGATCAGTTCATTGTTCTTACTTTCATTACACGCCACTGGCACAGACAGAAGAAGAAATAAAATCAAGTCAAATAGCGAGAACGCAAAGTGAAGTGAGGTTTTCCCAGGCCTGCAAAGTTTGGCTGCACTAAATCACTCACCATGGTTTTCTTGGTGATGAGAATCGCCGACGGACATGTAAACCATCTTTTCTCGAAGCGTTTGGCCCGAATCTGTCAGGGCAACATTCTCCATGTCCCCATCGCTGATGTCAACGGATTCTCCTGGAAGACAAAATAAAAAATAAAACTAGACACACAGCCTCTTCTTTGTTTGCGATACATTTCAGAAAGACCGTGCATGGGTACACGTTTTAGTTTGAATTGTCTGGTTTTCATACTTGCTCTTACCCATGTCATCCTCCCCAGAGTCGGCTTTGAAAATGTACACCTTTATCACTTCCTGTCCATCCTCATCCTTCTCCACTTCCTGGTCCTCCACTGCTCCCTCCACCGTTACCTCTGTCCCATCCTCAGACACCATTTTGCCAGCTTCATCCACTGGTGAGAGGGACAAAGAGATGCGGGGATAAAAAAAATTTTTTAAAAATCATGGGGACACTTTATTAGCCCTTCTAACGTAATAGCTGGAGTGATATTTTTTGTTTTAATGAAAAGGGAATATTTGGAAGCAGCACGAAAGATTTTCTTTGTTTTCTGACCCCAATTTCCCACAACAGGCCCGAAGCCTCGCAAAATATTCTTATAAACCAAGTGACTTGGAAAAACAAGATCAATTTTATCTACTGTATTATTTTCTTATTTTCCATTTTCCAGACCTGTAAACGCATAAAATCTACCTCCATACATGAGTATGGACCCTGGATGCTAGCAGTTCTGATCTGAAAATCATGACATCATGACACAAAGCAAGATTATGACAACAAAGAGTTGACTTACATGATATCATCAGATAATCGCCGCAGTTATCTTGGTCATCATCCTGCTGCTCAGGGTCCAGGCCGTCTTCGGGGATGTCACCCATGGCAACGCCTTCCTCCTCACCATCCAAGGCCATCACGCAGGTTTCTACAGCGACATCTTCATCTTCATCGCAGTGCACATACTCAGATACCACATCCTCAACTGCATCCTGGATGACTAGCTCGTCTGGGGCAAACCTGTGCACCGCCATGCCTTCACCCTCGCCCTCTGACACCAACAAAGTCTCTTGAAGCTCCACAACAAACTCCTGCCCGCCGGCACCACCCTCATCTGGAAGAAGCAGGATTACCCAGTTAGCCAGATAAGCATGCAGAGCATTTGTTTATTCAAAATAAAGATCCAGTGGATTGGATGGCTGACTGTCATGCATGCATCACCATAAACTCTTAGGGTCAAAATTATCTGGCTAAATTAAGCATCCTGCTTCTTCAAATACCCCAATACCCTCTACTATATGACATCAACATTCTGTCTGTCATAAACAAGCAGTCATACAAGCATGGCTCATTACCCGATCCGTGTAATATAATTTTAGGCTCTTCAGAAGGTATTGAAAGCCTGGTGACCTCCTCATCCATTGTCCTCGCACTGCATTTGTTACTGGAGCGCTGAAAACAAATGATAAAAGAAATTTAGTCTTCCACACTACGGGTAATAGTATCAAGGGATAATCCGTTCCCCGAAATTTGTTATTCAACCATTTCTTTCCATGTTACAATGTCTTTGGGATTTTCTATTATATGCTGTGATGTACAGGAAACCCCCACTATACCACAGTTCAAGGTTTGCATCAGCATGACAATGCAAATTTGAACATAATACAGGGAAGTCTGAATTCATCGCGCCTTCAGGAATAGTGCTGCAACATGCCGGGTAGCACCGATTCTTACTGGACGAGATGCTGCATAATTAAGAGCAAATAGCGGAGGCAGAGAAAGCACCCAAGTGAGGTTGAATCATCGTTGTCGTTCCCACAGAACACATTGACTATATGCCTGGCTGTGAGGATCACAGTTTGCTCTATTTGCATGTGTTGCTTCCCTTCATGTGTTAAGAAGCAACTATGTGAAACCTTACCAATACTGAAACATCCATTAGCCAATCTATGGGATTTTGATGTGAAAAATTTGCATTAAGTTAGCGGACCTTTGTAAGGCTTGGTTTAACAATTTGGTGATTACATATACAATGTTTAATTCAATTTTATTTTCGGAGTTAGTTAAACAGTATACTTCGACTGGGGTTACAAACAGCTTCAAGCAATCATGCTTGTGTGTCTTTTTCTGAGTATTGTGCAAGCTGAGTGAAAAAGCTCCATGAAAATTTTAAGGACCACTTTAAATGTGTATTCAAATTGGTTTGCATGGGTTTTTATACATTCAAATGTGGGTAAAACCACTTTCAATGTGACTCTGTGTCGCAAATCATCAATGGAAAGTTGGTCTCGAATGTATCCCATGACAAATGGGGCTTATTTTTTTTCAAACGCATTACACATTGTCTCGATTGCATGTCGGGATCTGTGACAGCATGACTTAACATTCACACGCAATTTCAGAGATTGTGTTTTTTCGCCACCAATCCATCTAAACCCTTTACAAGGCAACCAGCACCACCTTCCTGTGGTACTGTACATCTTTTTGCTTTCACTCTCCCCCACGGTTGCGGAGAGGGATGCAGAGGAGTAAATAGTGATGAGGGATGCTGGGGTACCCCCCCCCCCCCCTCCCTAAATCCCGACGAAAGAGTCGGCTATGGTGTTAATTAGCTCAAAAATGTACACCAGCACACCGAAATAACCGAAGGCAGAAAAATAAAAGCATAGTGTCGGACTGGCTACCGGAGAAGAAGTGACTTACACACGTGAAACCGACTCTAAAACAGATTAATGCAAAACAGCAATAGAATAAAAGAGTAGCTATAGAACAGAGAGATGGTCGACATGTCGTGATCAGCTTTTGGGAAAGGGAAACACACACAAATGCACACCTTTGCCAAAGAGCATTTTTAATCACACCAGCATCCGCCATTTTGTTAGCTTCACGTACAAACGAACGCTAATTTAACTCACGTATATAGAATGAACGAGTCAAAGTAGAGCACATAAACACCTCCGCCATTGAGGCTATGTCGCGCTTACAAAGCGTTGAAACAATACACGCGTGGCGGAAGACGTCACATTGGAAATAAATCCGCTCCTTTTTTTGAGCTAACTAGCTAGTTAGTTAGCACGCTAGCTAACAACACAGGCCCAAATTCCCGTTACAAATTGTGGCCTTTCTTCAGGCCTGGGCCTAAGAAGAAAAGGCCACACCGCTTCTTTTTGCGGCCTCTCGGTTTGAATTAATGAATAAATGAAAATGTCTCATGCATGCAATAATGATAATAATACTGATAGAAAATAGATAACACACACGATCAAATGCACACTTCGCAGTGCAGGCGGCCGCGTTACGAGCAACAAGGAGCCCCGTACCAGATGCAGCAGGGATGGCCTCCGTCCGCTCTTCGGCTTCCCAGGGCCGCTTGGTCCCCCCTCCCCACTAGCCCAGACTCGAGCTCGATTCAATCGGGAATTTGGTGTTATTTGGGCGGGCCGCAGAGGAGTGGAAGAGGAGGGGAAGGGGCATGTATCTGGAGCTCCACTCAAAGCAAGGCAGGGCTGCTGGAGCCTGATCTTGACATGCTAGTAGCCACCCGCACCTCCGAGCTCCGAGGCCGCCGTCAGCACGACACGTCACAGCCCGAGAGCGGCAGGAAAATGCGGAAGGGTTTGTTGTGGAAAGCACGCGTGTAGGTAGCAGACGAAAACAGGCCATAAACCCGCGACGACCCCTCATTTGTGGCAGTTATTTTAATGTGCGAAGACCACCGGGGAAGGTGACACTTGATGCTCCTTTGTTGTACACTTCGCCTTAGAATTCGGAGCAGCAGGCGAGTAGTTGCACAATTAAAAGTGAAACTATGGTCCCATTTGGGGCATCAAAGCGAATATAACGGAAATGAATAAATAACATGGAGTAGTTTCTATTGGATTGTTGTGAAGCAGTGGATCATGTCATCTGGGGGCAAAAAAAAAAACAATTGTTGTACCAGTTTTCCACACATTTTATTTTAACACAGTGGTTCTCAAACTTTTTGTATCAACAAGTGCTACTTAAAAGCGACATTGCTTTCCGAGTTCGAAAGTAATGACCAACATTAAAAACAGTACCATAGTAGACCCAAGGGACCCCCCCCCAAGTCAAAATCAATAAGCAGGGATTGGTAGTTATGCACTAAATTTATTCCATTAGCTGATAATTAGGACTGGGTGATAGGGTGATAATTCAACATCAATGTTTCACCGTAGATATGTGATCAATATGGAAAATGATTGAAAGGAAAACAAATCTGGAATGAAACTTTGCATGTCTGATCAAATTGAATCTTTGAATACTTTTGAATAAAACTCTTTCAAACAGTTGTTTTTATTGCATGACAATTAAAAAATAAACAGGATAAAACTTCTGCTGGTGTTACTTTTTAATTTGTTTTCATTTACTTAAATGTGCCTTCCCTATTATTTCAATCATTTAGGTGTTCCAAAGGGGAAAAAAAAACAAGAGTAGAGTTGACATACCAGAATTGTAACTCATGTAGATGTATTCATCAAGTCTACCTGTAGAAAACAGCTGGATTAAACCGTAAAAGTTTTATTTGGTGGCCATTTTCAACAGCTCCTCCTTGTCAATGGCAAACAGGCGCCAACCTTCCTCGGAAGAAAGGTCAGCTGCCCCTCGTCTTTTGTAGAATTCAATAGACTTTGTGTTGTTTTCTGCCACGATGAAGTGCATGCTGCTGCATCGAGTCCTCACTGCCGTCTGTGGCAAGAAGTACACATGACATGAAGACTAATACACACAAGAGATTGAAGGCGGCTGTTAACAGCAGTGTTTACCTCACTCAAGACCTTCAGGATCTCTGAGCCGATGCCGAAACCTGACCAAACATCGAAATGACGACATCATTACAAATATTAATTAACAGACAGTGCCCGTTTCAACATTCTACAATGTTTTCTTTACATTCTTAACACACATAAGACAACAATCTCTACCCCGAAACTCTGGCATGACAAAGAAGTCCTCCAAATACAGCAGCTTTCCAATCCAAGGATCGTATGTGAAGTAGTACATGGCGAAGGCAATGACAGTGTGCCCTGGTGGATAAGAGAAAGAATATTTAATCAAGACAAATGTATTTATATAGCCGTTTGTGAACAGAAAGGTCTCAAAGGGCTTCACATGCCCCCAGTTGACAAATATTAATGACATCCCTTGATCTTAACCCCCGCGAGAACAAGGAACAACATATGGGGAGAAATGAGAAACCTTGAGAAGGTGCCGCAGATGGGGAGGAAATCACCCTTCCACTATGACCAGGCTGCATTGGATGTCGAGTGGGCAACATTTCACACCTAATATGACGGTGTATAATGTGAGCTCAAATAGTGTGAAAGTCAATTCAATCAGATGAAGCAATGCAGGAAGGCGCCTTCGGTGAAGTGGGCCAATGCGGAAATCTCCAAAGATTCACCTTCTAGGGTGTGTTCAACCTCAGAGGCGCCACCATTTAGATAAATTATTTCACAGTCTCGCTCCCGAAATGGGTTTATTGCTTTTACCTTCTGACGTTTGCTTTTCTTTTGGCACGTCAACAACCAAACAGTGGTAGAATGGTTGATCTCCAAAGCCATCTTCAAGTAGGTCTACAAGAAGAATGCAGACGTTGTTGTTCTCATTTGCATGGATTTAAATATGATTACAGTCTTGACAATCACACATTTCGATAAAACAATGACCTTTCTCTGTCAGGATGACCTGCTCCTCCATCTCTTCAAATTTTGCAAGTTCCTACGAGACAAAAAAAATCAAGTATAATGTTTAACTGGCACCACTTTCAGCAATTCAAGTGCTGTAACTGGCTTACCTTTATGAGTCGCAAGATATCACACACATCGTTTGGTTGGGCCGTCCGTATGATAAAATTGGCCATTTTCTTTTTTTCCCCTTTTTGCCTTTGCTTACTATCCCTCTGAATGTGAATAAAAGCAAAATTTGTTTCTTCATCCGCTCCTCAGGAGTTGACCCCCCGATGAATCAGAACAAACAACATAGACTGAGTTTGCTTCGCATACTTCGCATGCTCTATATATAGACTTTGGAGTGTGCAAAACAAGGTTCCATATATGGGAATGCCCGTCACTTCCTTGGCAGAGTATATGGACCTTAACTTTGGAATGATGACGAAACTGCCCCGTGATTATGCCCTAAAGGTAAACATTAATCAGACCTGGAAAATTTCCAGTCGAGTTGAACAGTTTAAAGAATATACAGTACCGAATACGTTCCACCAAACTTAATAAGTTAACATATCACCTGCACTCCTTTATGGTTCCCGTAAATGCAACAACCAGTAAACGCTCAGTTGCCTTACATATTTTCCCAGATTGCATGACCCAGATAACTCGGAATAAACAGATAATAAGCAACACGTTAATACCTGATACATTGCTGACATTGGTAAAATGTTTTATTGTTGAAATTAACTGCTAAATTAACAGATAATAAGCAACACTTTGACACCTGATACATTGCTGACATTGGTCAAATGTTTTATTGTTGAAATTAACTGCTAAATTAACTACACTCCCTACGATGCCTACATAGGGTATATTCAAATAGGTTATAGTTATGTAGACAATTATTTTTTTGCTTATATATAACTTGGCGGGCGGCCCATTGGTCGAGTGGTTAGCGTGTCGACGTCAGTGCAGAGATGCAAGGTTCGATTCCGGCTCCGGCCTCCCTGTGTGGAGTTTGCATGTTCTCCCCGTGCTGGCGCCGGTTTTCTCCAGGCATTCCGGTTTCCTCCCACATTCCAAAAACATGCTTGGCAGGTTAACGGAACATTCTAAATTGTCTCTAGGTGTGAGTGTGAGCACGGATGGTTGTTTGTCTCTGTGTGCCCTGCGATTGGCTGGCAACCGGTTCAGGGTGTCACTCGCCTACTGCCCGAAGACAGCTGGGATAGGCTCCAGCACCACTTGCAACCCTTGTGAGGATAAAGTGGTTCAGAAAATGGATGGATGAAAGTAGGGATTCACTCAATCATTTTTGGGCACCAACTAGTGTTTAAGCGTGGTAACGCTTTGCTGAGTAGAATACAGTACAGTACAATGATTCTTTTGAGTACATTCAAAGTCACTTACAAACTCTTTGGTTGATAAGAAATAAATGAATATCAGAAAAAGGGTTGACCAGACAAGAGTATTACCAAAAGATATTTTATTTGAATTTTCAAATGTATTCCATCAGTTCAGTTTATCAAAATACTTCAGTTTGCCTGAAGGGTCGGGAATGATCTGCAGAAAAGAAAAGGTCAAATTAAGGTCCAGGAAATAATTTCAATTTCAGATGATATTAAAATCTTTCAGTCTCACAAGTGAAGCAGGAAGGAAATTCACCTGTGCTGTATGTACACATACGGCACATTTGACAATAAAGTTGTACTTAATACTTAAAGGTATGTTTTAAAAGCGGGAGGGGGATCTGCTGAATATTGTGAATGCATTGTAAACAACAAGAAGTTAGTGGCTATGGCTCAGTCATACTCACTGTGGCACTGCCTGGTTTCCATCCTGCTGGACACACTGAAAAAAGTCGTTTTATTCCAGTTAGTGCTTGAGGATAACATCTGCAAGAATCATCTGATCCGCTAAAATATGTATGTCTGAAAGTTCAATACTAAAGCCCCATGTGTTGACTTTTCATCTGTCAGTTAGGTGAGATCAGTGTACCTTCTCCGTGTTTGTCGGTGTACTGGAACGCTTGCACCAGCCGAAGCGTCTCATCCACGGATCGCCCAACTGGAAGATCATTCATGGTGATCTGCCTCAAGACGCCTTTGTCGTCAATGATGAAGAGCCCCCTGAAACACATCAACAGCGACTCTTGAACATGAGGTATGACACCGGGGTGGTGTAAAAGGTAGAAACGGCGAAACTGGTTTGACGACTGCACCTCAGCGTGTGGCCCTGATCCTCCAGGTAGACTCCATAGTCTTTGGAAATCTGGTGAGTGAGGTCAGACAAAAGAGGGATTTTCATTGGTCCAAGTCCTCCCTGCTTCCTGGCTGTGTTGATCCTGGCCAAGAAAATAATTGGGAGCACAATTATTCTTTAAATTTGAATGATTCACAAAACGAAAAAAAATATCAATGAATATTTTAAAATGTATGTGTATCAGATCCAAATTAAACATTTCTTTTTATTATTTAGCACATTGAGAGGGAGGAGGAACTCTGCATTTCAGGTTTGTCCATGAACAAAACTTAATTGTGGATGGAAGGAGGTTGAAGGAATGCTGTGATAACATTGCGAGGCTGATGGAACATCACTCCATAACGTTACACCAATTCGTAAATATTCTATACTGCAAACCATACAACCAATTTTAATCCAACCAGCCCGCACAGCTATAATTCTAATTTCCAGTTGCAGCTGTGATGAGATCATGTCAGGTTACCAGGCCAAGTGGGTGAACTGGGAGTCCACCGAGCAGGCAACCACTTCTGTGTTGATGGCCTGAAACTCATGCACGCGATCACTGAAGGCGATGATTTCGGTTGGGCAGACAAACGTGCTGGGGGTACAGAGACAAACGTAGAGCGGTTTCACTTCCCGCCAAAGCCATTAAGTAATTAAAAAGTGACGTTTGTTTTCAGTCACTCACAAATCCAGAGGGTAGAAGAAAAAGACGAGGTATTTCCCTCTGTAGTCGGACAGCTTCAGCTCCTTGAATTCACCGTTGATGACCGCTGTTCCTTCCCAGTGTGGCGCGGCCTTTGAAACTGCAAGATAGTCACAAGGCTTTTGTTAAAGCCACTGTAGTTAGCTCAGATTAGACAGGGTGTCTTTGAATTATATTTAATTACATGTGGGCAAAGCGAATTTGTAAATGCATAATCCAAAATTAAGAAAATAATATTAGCTGTGTGTGTTCAATGCACTACATGTTTGCACTGTGGTCGAGAGAGGAAAGTAATTTCATCTGTCCTCTATGTTACACATAGAACATATTTGACAATAAAAGCTGACTTGACTTGAATATTACACACACACACACACACACACACACACACACACACACACACACACACACACACACGCACATATTATTCATCTTGGCAGGACAGCTGCACATGTATCATCATCAATAACAATAACTGTATTCTAATCATATTTTGACTGAAAAAAATGCCAGTTGATCAATTGTAACAGTATCACTCAGCTCTACCAGGAAGGAGCACCCAGTGTGTTCCTTTCGTTTTTAAACTGGAACATGTGTTCCAGTATGGTCCAACCCGTTTGTGTTTCTTTGCCAAGCTCTGTCATGTGTGCGTGGGGGGGCGGGTGAGGAGCACAACATTTAAGAATGACGTGTCCTAAAAATGCACCTAGTCCTTCATTTCAAATCTGGCCGAGTGTCTATGTGCAATTTCCCACCATAACCTCAAAGGAAAGAAACAGAACGATAATAAAGCAGGCTGCAGCTAGCTTTGAAACATTTCTGTTGTCCTGACTACTACAGCAGGAGCGGCAGCGCGACCAAGCGCTCCAAATGCAAGATATAAAAGACTTAAAAGGCTAATAGCTCGCAGGCGTCGTAACTCAGCGGACTCACTCTTGGCCTGGCTGAGGTGCAGGGAATGATCTGAAACGGGCACACGGGAAGCCTCTCCAGGATAGACGTGTCCTCCCGCGTAGTTGTGACACTGAGCATTCTTCACCGGGGAGTCTTCTTGCGCGGAAGAGAATGTGACGAAGAGCAGCAAAGCGGCACAAAAGAGTTCCCTCTGCGTGTTGACGTGAACGGAGGTCTCCATCACGATGGTCCTTTGGGTGCACGTAAACACGGGCGCGCGAGCGTGGTTGCTGGTTGTGTTGTGAAGGATTTGGTCGAAATTGCAGACGCTCTTCGTCTTCAAGTACTACGGCCGTTTTGCGTTCTTTCTACCGCACTACTGCCACCTTCTGGAGAAAAATATATGCATTCATTCCCAACTTTTTTGAGGGAGGGAAAATTTGCTTTGGATCGGTGTCAATTACTTGTGGATTTTTACTAATAGTGGCATGGGTTGGTTTATAGCCTCCTCAAATGGTATGAGTCACTTTAGTATTCCATTTCTTTGTTTTACAGAACAAGCTGCCAAACAAAAGTGCCAAATCCAATGCTCATTTTGTCCAACTAAAAATGCGGATACAATGAGTTAGGCATAAAAAGTGCTGTCCAAAAGTATAATCCATATTTCTCTCCGTTATGCTGATTTTTCATAATTTTTGCGGGGGTAAAATAACCAGCCCGATTGATCTCAATGTATTCAGACATGTTTATTAAAGCGTTAACTTGTTATAGGTCTCAGACAGGTCCATTTGCGATCTTTCCTAGCTCATTCAACTTTAGCTCACAGACTTCAGCTTGGTCCATGGGTTGATGCCTCGCACGTCTTGTGGCACACAATTGCTGTAGATGTGGTTGCAGAGTTCTTCTACTGGGGGTTCAGGGCTTTGGAGGGCAAATCGTGTAGCTTCTTCAACATCCTTTTTGATTTGCTCATCAATCTGCTACATGAAGCGGGGCACAAGAAAGGCAAACTGTTTCCAAAATTTCTGCTATGCTTTGCTTTGCATTTACAGACAGGACGTAGTTAGTTACCCTCAGTTCCTCCGTGCTGGCCATGTTATTGCTGATGATGCGAGCCTCAAGTTGTGAGATGGGGTCTCTGTTTCTGCGGACCTCATCAACCTCCTCCGCTGAGCGATACCTGGGAGATAAGGAAGTGTATAAGTCCAGTAGATACAGAGAGTCTGGACACCACTTTTCAAATGCCCACCCTTTGTGGTATCAACAAAATAAGACCCAAGGTCTTTTTTCCACCATTACTGTGACTGAATACCTGCCCAACTAAATATCAAAAATGAAATATATTCACACGATGTGACACATCACACATTTAGAGTGTTTAATTAATTTAAGATTCTTGTTTTTCACAAGAGTGCCCGAGCTGAGATTCAAACACATTTCCTGAGATGTGTATACTCTCACCATAATTGCACAGGTCTCCCGCCACTGAAAATGTATGTATCAAATATTAAGACTTACTTGCATGTTATTGCTGATGATGCGAGCCTCAAGTTGTGAGATGGGGTCTCTGTTTCTGCGGACCTCATCAACCTCCTCCGCTGAGCGATACCTGGGAGATAAGGAAGTGTATAAGTCCAGTAGATACAGAGAGTCTGGACACCACTTTTCAAATGCCCACCCTTTGTGGTATCAACAAAATAAGACCCAAGGTCTTTTTTCCACCATTACTGTGACTGAATACCTGCCCAACTAAATATCAAAAATGAAATATATTCACACGATGTGACACATCACACATTTAGAGTGTTTAATTAATTTAAGATTCTTGTTTTTCACAAGAGTGCCCGAGCTGAGATTCAAACACATTTCCTGAGATGTGTATACTCTCACCATAATTGCACAGTGCTACCGCCACTGAAAATGTATGTATCAAATATTAAGACTTACTTGTCCTCGCTGTCACCCTCATGGTGTCCATAATAGCGATAGGTCTGAAGCTCCAAAATGATTGGGCCCTGAGATACAAAGAAATAAAAGATAAAAATTAATTCGGCATAACATCTTTAAATATAAATGACACTGTCATAAAAAATTGACATTATTAGAAAAAAAGAGAGAAAAAAATAATCATTTCTCACTTTCCCAGACCGACAATGATCAGAAGCAAATCTGGTTGCCTCCCGAACACAGAGGATGTCCATCCCGTCCGCCTGGAGACGCATCAATGGGTCAATGCCGGTTTCCAACAGTCAAAATACTGAAGAACATATATTTTTAAATAGCCGTCTAAACTTCTGTGTTGGGCCTTCCAGGCTCCTAAAGATTGACCTTATCTCTCCGCATCATCATTTCGTGCTTGAAGTTGACTAATCGCTCATTACGTGTTTTGGCGATCTCATTGACCATTCGGCCACTTTGCACTACAGACAACTTTCAAGTTGCCATCTGCTGCCATTGGCTGACTATAACGTTGTGTAGAGCGGCATAATCTCTGGCCAATAAAACAACGCAGTCTTCACATGGCAGTACCATGGACAGAATATGCAAATGATAATTAGTCAGGGCTGCGTGTTTGTCCTATGTGGCTTCATTTGAAACATTTAAGGGAATCTCCAGAACTTTACCCTGAGCCCAGGAATGACATCCCCTCTCGTGTAGAAGTTGGTATTCACGCTACCTCGCTCCAACGCAGTACCTTTTGCGTATTTGTTATTCTCGCACACGAAAATGACAGGGAGCTTCCAAAGTGCCGCCATGTTCATGGTCTCAGCAACCTGCCCCTATCGAAAAGGTTGGAGGTCAAGCGGTCACGTGTTGATGAAGAAACAAGACACAGTGTGTTTATGTGTACCTGGTTGACTGCACCGTCACCATAGACACAAACGCACAGCTCATCCGTCTTCTGGTACTTGCACGCCAGCGCCAGACCGGCACCCAGAGGAACCTGAGGAGAGCCCAAATCGAGTCACATTGATTGCACCAAACATCTTGGCAATTACAGTACGTCAAACTGAAAGTGTCCAATCAGATTGGCCCGATGCCATAGTGAAGCACATCACGTTTTCTTTGCCGGCTTAGTATTCTCTTAATTTACCCTATGAAGCCACAACTGTATCACTAATTGTTCAAACCAAAAGGCAATATAGCAGCACGTAACTGTCCCACCTATATCATGAAAAAAAAATATCCAGAAAAATAAGATGATGATGATTAAATGAATTGCTGTGTGCATTATACCTGAGATCCAACAACAGCATAACCTCCGTAGAAGTTTTTTGTGTACATGTGCATGGATCCCCCTCTGCCTTTTGATAGTCCCGCCTTTCGGCCTAAACACAGTCCAAACGTGAGCGATTTGCAATCCATGCCAAATTCTCTGGAAATCTATGCCTCAATATTCTCGCAAAACATTTGAGTTCAAACATTGCGTGTGCTCTCACGCAAGTTGTCAGAGCATTTTCGAATGCTTACCCGCAAGCTCGGCCACAATCGCCCGAAGGGAGCCCCCCCTGGTGAATGCGAAGCCATGAGTGCGATACCCAGTAATGAGGTGGTCAGTCGGTTTAACAGCTGCCTCAATCCCAACCGCGCACGCTTCCTGTTAGAAGCAAACAATGGGGGTCATTCTTCGTCCTCTCGCGACGTTGACATTTGGCCGGAAGAATCTTTTTGCCATTTCTAGGTCAACAATTCCCAACATTTTTTGAGTCTTTTGTTTTTGAAAAATCCCACAGCGCACTAAAATGTCACCAAAAAAAGTATGCAGTACACTGAAATAATGGTAAAATAAATAATTTGGGGGAATAATGAAGTGAAAGTTAATCATTTCATTTTTTGTTCACATTGGATGGGAATCGCCGCCCTGGAATCTTGATCCTTTTTATGTTTACGATACCTGTCCAGTATACAAGTGGCAGACAGTTCGGATGATCATCTGGTTAAACAATTGTTTTGCCTTCAGCTCTAAACTCCGAATTGTCTGCATGGTGAGGTAGTATTGCAGCGCGTCATCGCGAGTCAGAAGCACGTGGGTGGAAGGTGCCTCATCCAATCGATGGACGTCACATTTCTACGGCAAAAGTAGAAGAGTGTACTCAGCCTGGAGCGCATATCGGGAATACGAGACGGTCCTATTCCACCTTTATTTGAATGGCTGCCTGGGTTGTGAAGCTCGCAGATCTGAGCGCTGCTGTCCCCTGCAAGTAAAACTGTCACTCAAAGTACATTTTATGTGCCATCCATCAGACTCAGCCCATTGGTGGGCATTATTCATTGATCTCATCAAATATTTTGTTAAATGACCTGTGGTAAATAATAAAATGAAATATGAGTAAAATAAAGGGTGTTATATACACATTTAACACTTTTTATTATTTATTAAATATCAGGCTAATCGATTACAATGACAATAGAATACAGTTGTGAGGGGGGAAGCGTTCTAAAATTGCAATACCTGTATTTTCAAGTGGTCGAGAAATGTATACGTTGGGGCTAAATATGTTAAAATGTCCTTAGGTGAGTATTTTCAATGTTTTAGGAAGGCGGCACGATGTTTGACTGGTGAGCACATTCGCCTCACAGTGCAGAGGTCACGGGTTTGATTCCGGACTATACCAGCTGTCTTCAGGCAGGAGGCGAATGGCTGGCAACCAATTCAAACGGTGTACCCCCTTTGAATTGGTTGCCAGCCAAGTACCTAGTGAAAACCCATGCAGGCACGGGGAGAACATGCAAACTGCACACAGGAAAAAAGCCGGAGCCCGAAATCGAACCCTGCACCTCTGCACTGTGAGCTGGCCGTGGGAATGATATTTTTTACTTTTTCGATACACACAGTGCTATTGTTGTTATCGTTTATTGTCAATGAAAAACAAAGTACACTTGCCAAAAAATCTAAAGAGGATGCAACATGAGAGCTGTATCAAGTATTCAGCCTTTGGAAAAAAAATGCTCATACAACTGATGTCATTAAATAGCAGCGATTCTTATGTCGTTGTAGCTTGGACAAACGCACAACTAAAAGTCGGTCTAGGTATTTGAAAGTATTTTTAGTTGCTTTATTTCGGCGCACTAGATGAGCAAAATATTACAAAGAACCTGTGACCATCTGCTTATCCTCCACAAACTAGAGCTAAATTCACACTGGGAAATGACAATGTCCGCCGCATACCTTTAGGCCAGCAAGTGTCCTCTGTGTTAGGATGCTCGAGAAAAAGAAAGCCATTGAGCCTGCTTGACTCCTGACAGCAAACTTACTAGATTCTCAGACATACATTGTGTTAAAATTTACTGTAGTGGCACACCTTCACTGGAAAGTACAAAGCCAACCAACCGGTTCTATTTTAACAGACAACGTTGTCACCAAATTATTCAGCAAACCTTAAATTGTCTGCATTCCAGTGGTTTATTCAACATACGATAAAATAAAGAAACAAAAACGTAGTATTTCAGATCGTTCATTACATGATGCGCTCAAATCGCTCCCTTGAAGTGGTGCATAAGTGGGAGGTGGGGGGGCTTAGAAAAAATAGGTGCCACTATTTACTAAGAAATTGGTTTCTATATTATAGAGCTTTTCTAGACTTGCAAAGACACAAATTAACTATTTATAGCTCCAAAATATGGTGGAGAAAGAATTCAATTTCAGAAGTAAAAATAGTTTCTTCCACTTTGTGCTCGGTGTCAAGGCCTGATTTATGAACATGAATGATCTTCAAGAAATTGTTTTAAAAACGGTCAACTTACGACAGAGTGCTCTTGTTTTGGTTCTAAATGCGGAGATGGGATTCGGTCGCTAATGCCTTAACACCCTTAACAGAAAGATGTTATGTATGTTTGGGGGGGGGGGTCCCCCCCCAAAAAAAGAAAATGCAACAATAAATAATTGCTCGATTTATTCATTTCACTGTGTTTCATCACTTCAAGTAAAAACATTTCGGAGCAACCCTTGCATCCAGTAATTATTTTGTTTGCCACCTTCAAATTCAGTTTGGACACCTCTGATGTCGCCACATCCTGCACGTTTATTTTAAGAGGCCCCCAGCTGTAAAAAAAAAAAAAAAAAAAATACATAAAACAAGTTGCTGAGACTTCAGGTTGTGGGTCTAAGGTGTGACTTTAAGCTAACATATGAGAGAGAGCTTGCTTTGGGGCAGTTGTTATTTGTTGGAGTGGAGTGGGGGAAGAAAAAAAAAATCTTTAACTGACAGACTTCAGCTTGGTCCATGGGTTGATGCCGCGCACATCTTGTGGCACACAATTGCTGTAGATGTGGTTGCACAGTTCTTCTACTGGGGGTTCAGGGCTTTGGATGGCAAATTGTGTAGCTTCTTCAACTTCCTTTTTGATTTGCTCATCAATTTGCTGCATGAAGCGGGGCACAAGAAAGGCAAACTGTTTCCAAAATTTCTGCGACGCTTCCCTCTAGAATTACAGACAGTACGTAGTTAGTTACCCTCAGTTCCTCCGTGCTGGCCATGTTGTTGCTGATGATGCGAACCTCAAATTGTGAGATGGGGTCTCTGTTTCTGCGGACCTCATCAACCTCCTCCGCTGAGCGATAACTGGGAGATAAGGAAGGACACCGAGTGTATATCTCCAGTAGATACGGAAAGTCTGGACACCACTTTTCAAATGCTCGTCCTTTGTGGTATCAACAAAATAAGACCCAAAGTCTGTGTTTACTTTCACCATGACTGCATGGTGCTACCACCACTGAAAATGTATACCGTATATTAAATCTGAAGACTTTTACCTGTCCTCATCGTCACCCGCATAGTGTGCAAAATAGCGATAGGTCTGTAGCTCCAAAATGATTGGACCCTGAGACACAAAGAAATTAAACATACTAATTAATTCGGCATGACATTTTAAATGTAAATTACACTGTCATCAATAATTGGAATTATTCGGTATAAAAAGAAACTTTTCTCACTTTCCCCGACCGACAGTGATCAGAAGCAAACCTGGTTGCCTCCCGAACACAGAGGATGTCCATCCCGTCCGCCTGGAGATGCATCAATAGGTCAATGCAGGTTTCCAACAATACATGTTCTTCAGTATTTTGAATACTGAAGAACATGTATTTTTAAATAGCCGTCTAAACTTATTCACTTAGTCTTGTTTTTCCCTTTTCTTAAAAAAAAAACATATACAGTATTCCATTCCATTATTTCCTATGTGGTTTTGGTTTCCAAATCCAAAAATCAGAACGGACTGTGTTGGGCCTGAGAGGCTCCTAAAGACTGACTTCATCTCTCCGCATCATCGTTTAATGCTTGAAGTTGACATTCATTTCAAAAAATTTGAGGGAGGCTCCAGAACTTTACCCTGAGCCCTGGAATGACATCCCCTCTCGTGTAGAAGTTGGTATTCACGCTACCTCGTTCCACTGGAGTACATAATGCGTATTTATTATTCTCGCAGACGAAAATGATGGGGAGCTTCCAAAGTGCCGCCATGTTCATGGTCTCAGCAACCTGCCCCTATCGAAAGGTTGGAGGTCAAGAGGTCAGGTGTTGATGAACAAACAAGACGCAGTGTGTGTATGTGTACCTGGTTGACTGCACCGTCACCATAGAGACAAACGCACAGCTCATCCGTCTTCCGGTACTTGCATGCCAACGCCAGACCGGCACCCAAAGGAACCTGAGGAGAGCCCAAATCGAGTCACATTGATTGCACCAAACAAGGCAACATTGGAGCACGTAACCGTCCCACGAAAAATACGATCCTGATTATTAAATGAATTACTGTGTGCATTACCTGAGATCCAACAACAGCCCAACCTCCGTAGAAGTTTTTTGTGTACATGTGCATGGATCCCCCTCTGCCTTTTGATAGTCCCGTCTTTCGGCCTAAACACAGTCCAAACGTGAACGATTTGCAATCCATGCCAAATTCTCTGGATATCTATGCCTCAAGATTCTCGCAAAACATTTGAGTTGAAACATTGCGTGTGCTCTCACGCGAGTTGTCAGAGCATCTTCTCATGCTTACCTGCAAGCTCGGCAAAAATCGCCCGAAGAGAGCCACTCCTGGTGAATGCGAAGCCATGAGTGCGATAGCCGGTAATGAGGTGGTCAGTCGGTTTAATGGCTGCCTCAATCCCAACTGCGCACGCTTCCTATTAGAAGGAAGCAACGGGGGTCATTCTTCGTCCTCTCGTGATGTTGACATTTGGCCGGAAGAATCTTTTTGCCATTTCTAAGTCACCAATTCCCAATATTTTTGGAGTCTTTTGCTATTGAAAAATCCCACAGCGCACCAAAATATTGCAAAAAAAAAAATGTATGCGGTATACTGAAATAATGCTGAAATAAATATTTTGGGGGTGATAATTAAGTGAAAGGTAATCATTTAATTTTTTTGTTCACAATGGATGGGAATCACCACCCTAGAATCTTGATCCTTTTTATGTTTACCACACCTGGCCAGCATACAAGTGGCAGGAACCTCCGATGATCATCTGGTCAAACAGTTGTTTTGTCTTCAGCTCCAAGCTCCGAATTGTCTGCATGGTGAGGTAGTATTGCAGCGCCTCATCGCGAGTCAGAACCACTTGAGTGGAAGGTGCCTCATCCAATCGATGGACGTCACATTTCTACGGCAAAAGTAGAAGAGTGTACTCAGCACGGAGCGCATATCGGGAATCCGAGACGGTCCTGTTCCACCTTGATTTGAATGGCTGCCTGGGTTGTGAAGCTCGCAGATCTGAGCGCTGCTGTCCCCTGCAAGTAAAACTGTCACTCAAAGTACATTTTATGTGGCATCCATCAGACTAAGGCCATCGGTGGGCATTATTCATTGATCTCATCAAATATTTGTTAAATGACTGATGGTAAATAATACAATGGAACATGAGTAAAATAGGTGGCCCGGTGGGCCAGTGGTTGGTGCGTCGACCTCACAGTGCAGAGGTCGTGGGTTTGATCCCGGCTCCGGCCTCCCTCTGTGGAGTTTGCATGTTCTCCCAGGGCCTGCATGGGTTTTCTCCCGGTACTCCGGTTTCCTCCCACATTCCAAAAACATGCATGGCAGGCTGATTGAATACTCAAAATTGTCCCTCGGTATGAGTGTGAGCGCGGATGGTTGTTCGTCACTGCGTGCCCTGTGATTGGCTGGCAACCGGTTCAGGGTGTCTCCTGTCGACTGGCCGAAAACAGCTGGGATAGGCTCCAGCACCACCCGCGACCCTTGTGAGGATAAAGCGGATCGGAAAATGGATGGAGGGATGGATATAAGCCTAATTGATTACATTGACAATAGAATACAGTTGGGGGGTTCTAAAATTGGAATACCTGCAGGTTCAAGCGGTTGAGAAATGTTGGGGCTAAGTATGTCAAAAATGTATTCAGGTGAGTATTTGCAAGGTTTTAAGAAGGTGGCACGATATTTGACTGGTTAGCACATCCGCCTCACGGTGCAGAGGTGATGGGTTTGATCCAACTGTCTTCAGGCAGTAGGCGGGGTAGTATGAATTGGTTGCCAGCCAATCGCAACCATTCGCACTCGCAATCACACCGAACGACAGTCTAGTTTTCATTTAACCTACCGTGCACGTTTTTTTGGAATGTGGGGGGAGGAACCAGAGTACCTGGCGAAAACCCACACAGGCACAGGAAAGCCAGAGCCTGGAAATCAAACGTTGAACCCAAATGCTAAATATGCTTTTGGGGAATAAAAACTCAGTTTTGAGTAACACCTCGGCCTACTGCGCTGCTTTATTTTAATACTGTTCATTTTGGCTGTAGTTATTTAAGCATACTGTAAGTTTGAGAATTGCAGCAGCAGTTAAGCGAATAATCACCGGTGAAATGACATGATATGCTGCTACAACCAGCCTATTGAGGGAAGGCCAAGTACACTTTCAAATAGTATAACCAACGAAAGACTTAATCCTTGTCTTTTCTTGTTTCAAGTGTGTCGGTCAGGTCGATGAAAACCAAAGTACGCTTGCAAAAAAAATCTAACGACGATGCAATACGAGAGCTGTATCAATTATTTAGCCTTTGAAAAAAAAAAAATGCTCATACAACTGATGTCATTTAATAGCATCGATTCTTACGTAGTTGGAGCTTGGAGAAAGACACAACTAAAAGTCGGTCTAGATATTTGAAAGTATTTTTAGTTGCTATTTCGGTGCACAAGATGAACAAAATATTACAAAGAACCCGTTGGCATCTACTTATCCTTCACAAACTAGAGCTGAATCCACACTGGGAAATGCCAATGTACGCATACCTTTAGGCCAGCAAGTGTCCTCTGTCTTAGGATGCTCGAGAAAAAGAAAGCCATTGAGCCTGTCTAACTCCTGACAGCAAACTGACTCGATTCTCACACATACATCGTGTAAGTTGACCGTAGTGGCGCACGTTTGCTGGAAAGCCAACCAACAAGTTCTATTTGAACAAACCACATTCTCACCTAATTGCGCGGGTAACATGAAACGGCCTGCGTTCTATTGGTTTATTTAACATATGGTAAAATAAAGAAACAAAAACGCAGGAGTTCAGATCGTTTATTACATGATGCGCTCAAATCGCTCCCTTCAATCATCATCCTTCTTTCAACGTAACAGCTATCATTGGCAGGGCGAGAATCGAAGCTGCATCAAAACAGGATTGGACACTGTCAATGTTTTTTTTTTTTTTGTTGGCAAAATAGGCTACTTCTCACATCAAGGAGAAAAGCCTTCACATGTTGTGTACTTTGTTCATTTTAAGTGTTACATAAGTGGGCTTGCAGTGTAGCTTCCTGCAATGGAGTGTGACACTTGCAGAACATCACTTTTGAAAGAACACACCTTACGGGTAATCAAGAAAGCCACATCTGTCATTATCTACTGTACGTCTTCCAAATGCTGAACTGACAGGAAAGGGAATACCAGTCTATTTTTTTTTTATTGCAGTAACTTGTCACCACGAACCAAATAGCCTTCTGAAAAGCAGCTGAGTTAGCTCCTACTGACAGTTTTCAACATGTGTCGAATAAATAGTGAATGGATGTAGCCCAGAGGTGTCCAAACTACAGCCTGGGGGGCCATTTGTGGGCCTCTATCTTATTTTCAGCTACGCAAAGCACATACGAAAAATGACATTTGACACGGCTCGCAAGGTTAAAAAAAAGAAGCAAGCAGAGTGAGAATGGGAGGTAGGGGGGCTTTGAAAAAAATAGGTGCCATTATTTACGAATAAATTGGTTTCTATATTATTGAGCTTTTCTAGATTTGCAAAGACACAAATTAATTACTTATAGCTACAAAATATGGTGGAAAAATAATTTAATTTGAGAAGTAAAAAGAGTTTTTTCCACTTTCTGCTCGGTGTCAAGGCCTGATTTATGAACATGAATGATCCTCAAGAAATTGTTTTAAAACAGGTCAACGTACGACACAGTGCTCTTGTTTTGGTTCTAAATGCGGAGATGGCATTCGGTCGCTAATGCCTTAACACCTTTAACAGAAAGATGTTATGTATGTTTGGGGGGATCCCTCCCAGAAGAAAATGCATCCTTTAATTATTCTATATGCCACCCTCAAATTCAGTTTGGACACCCCTGATGTAGCCATATCTTGTACGTTTATTTTAAGAGCCACAGCTGTAAAAACAAAAACAAAAACAAAAAAAATTACATAAAACAAGTTGCTGAGACTTCAGGTTGTGGGTCTAAGGTGTGACTTTAAGCTAACATATGAGAGAGAGCTTGCTTTGTGGCAGTTGTTATATGTTGGAGTGGAGTGGGGGAGAAAAAAAAGATTCTTTAACTGATAGACTTCAGCTTGGTCCATGGGTTGGTGCCGCGCACCTCAAGCGGTGGATCGTTGTGAAAGATGTGGTTGCACAGTTCTTCCAGTGGCGGTTCAGGATCCGTGGTGGCAAACTGAGCAGCGTCTTCGATTTCCTTCCTCACCTCGACGTCAATTTCCTACAAACACAACACCAAAAGTTAACTCAATCAAGTCGAAAACGTTATATGAAACAATCTGTTTTTGCCGAGAGGCGGTAGTTGCTACCTTCAGCTCTTCCACACTGGCCATGTTGTTGCTGAGCATTCGGTCCTTCAGCAAGGAGATGGGGTCGCTCTTACTGCGCACTTCCTGGATCTCCTCACGCGTGCGGTAGCTGTGAGGGCAAAGATTGGTGCAGGGGTGTTGTGAGCGTGCACTCGAAGAGTATCGTGTAGCATAGTAGTACATACTAGCACAAAGTAGTGTAATTAGCCGTTTTGTGTTTTCTGAGCGGGATTTGAAGAACAACTGCTGGAAATATTTGCTATGATTATATTTTGGCCAAAGCAATTTCCATACTACTTTGACACCATCTAGTGGACTATTGTTTTATGGCCGCTTGTGCAATGTCCTGTTGTGTTGGCGGTCCGAGAATAAGCCTCGTACATCGGTAAGTGTGAAAGTATGTTTCTGCTTCCCTCCCCATTGCGGCTACAAATGGCCCATAAATTACCTGACACCAGGATCACTCATACTGTGACCGTGATAGCGATACGTCTGAAGTTCCATCAGAACAGGACCCTAAAATAAAATAAAATTTAAAAAACAGTGTGACTAAAGAAATGGGGAAAAAAAACAGCATCTGTATCATCATTTAATATGTCTAACATACTTTCCCTGCTCGACACATATCGGCTGCAAACCGAGTTGCTTCCCGAACACAGAGGACATCCATCCCATCCACCTAAAATCCAAATGATTGCAGATGTAATTAACGCATTCAGGGTTGCTGGGAGGTAGCACATTCCAGGCTCTTAGTTTATTTCAATAATTCACAGTCAGGCGTGTTAGGTATCTGATACTACCAGAGATGCAGTCAATTCATCCTATTCCGCGTCGGCTATTTACGTCGCATCACAACATGATAAAAAGCCGCAAAAAATGTCATTCACAGGCATCTTAAAAGGAGCTAATGTTCATGACCAGAACGCTGTTAATACCACACTAGCGCCTGCTGGGAAAAAAAGAAAGTAAGACAGTGGTTTGGTCACATCATGAGATGTCTGTGATCTATAATTGTTAATTCTGACATAAAAGGGCAACAGAATCAAGCGATGACTGACACGTTTGACGAACACTGTAAATATGTCAAAAAGTGTTTGTTGATGATATGCATTAACGCAAGGAATAGAGATGTAGAGGAGCTTTATACCCTGAGACCAGGGATGTAGTCTCCTCTCTTGTAGTAGTCCGTGCTGGCTGCTGCTCGCTCCACCGACGTGCCCATGCCATACCTGTTGTTCTCGCAGATGAAGATGACGGGCAACTTCCAAAGTGCGGCCATGTTGTACGTCTCAAAGATTTGACCCTGTGGAGCACACAAGTTGCTGGAGTAAAACAAAAACAATCCCTGTAGTGTGTGTGTGTGTGTGTGTGTGTGTGTGTGTGTGTATGTGTGTGTGTGTATGTGTGTGTGTGTGTGTGTGTGTGTGTGTGTGTAGAATATTTGGGGAAATTAAGTACAACTCACCTGGTTGGCAGCACCATCACCATAGAGACAGACACATAACTGTTTGTTGCCAAGATAGTTGCAGGCCAGAGCCACGCCAGCACCGAGTGGAACCTGAGAAGTCAGACACACAAGCGCAAAGCTCCAAAAATGTTTTCCCATGCGTTTTGACCAGAGAGCACACATTTTACACAAACACACACACACACACACACACACACACACACACACACACACACACACACACACCTGTGCTCCAACAATTCCATTTCCTCCATAGAAATGTTTACAGTACATATGCATGGACCCTCCCTTTCCCTTTGCAATGCCACCTCTTCGCCCTGTACATAAAAAGAATCCAAAGAATCATCAAAATGAACATCAACATCTCAATACTGATAGTGATATTTAGTAACTGGGATTCACCAGTGAGCTCAGCCATAATTTCCTTTACAGTGCCTCCCCTGGTTAAAGTGTAGCCGTGAGCGCGGTAGGCCGTGATCAGGTGGTCGGACAAGTTGATTGCTGCCTCGATACCAACAGCACAGGCTTCCTGCGAAGAGAAATAAAGAGCTTAAGTCCAACCGGAGGTGTTTATAAATACATGATACGGATATTTGGCTTCATGATTACCTGGCCGTCATACAAGTGACAGAAGCCTCTGATGATCTTCTGCTTGTACAGCTGATCGGCCTTCAGCTCCATTCGCCTAATCGTCTGCAAGGTGCGATAGTACTGCAGACCCTCATCGCGAGTCATCACTACCTCAGTGGCCGGGCCCACGTCCAGTTTGTGGAGGTCGCATTTCTAAGTAGGAACAACAACACGTCAATTACAATTCCAAAGTGCGCTTGGCATTGGCCATTTGTGTTATTTGAAACTAACCTTTATTTCAAAAGTAGCTTGAGTTGTGAAGTCGGCGTAGGTCCTTGCTGACACAACCACTGCAGCGCCCTGAGAACAGGCATTTATATGTTCGAGACTTTGCGAAAATACAAGGAATTTTCCTTTCCCAAAAATTCAACAACACAAAAATCCCATGACTTTTTTTTGTCGTACCAACACGTTACTACGTTACGTGGCACAAAATTACAATCCCCGAGGTCCCACGTTAGCACAGTCAATCCCAGAAAGACATCAAAGGAATAGACGTCGCAGAATGAAAATACAAGAGGCATGAATTTCACATGATCTTTCCAAGGTCGTTTTGTACTTGCCAAAAGGATAGGGTCTTCAAAAATAAAGTCCTCAAAATGCAGGGATGAATGGCAATGAGGCTATTGTTATAGTTTTGAGTAATTAGTGATCAGTAATCAGTGAATAATCGTTTTAATAATGGTGATTTTTTTTCCATATTTGCACAGCCCTAACATTCGTTGAGATTAGATGGAAGAGAGCGAATCTGAATCACAAAGAAATATCGTAGACAGCATTCGGCCGGGTGTAAATTGTATCTTTGTCTGTAGGAGCAGCGTGCAGGCGTAAAACGCGTAGGCATAATCAAAATTCTAAATGCATGAATGTTTACATAAAAAAACCTATCGGTGGGAAAGCATTTGTCAACCAAAACAATTTGACCGCCCTCAGATCTCAGAGGCCAGCTGCCAGCTTCCATTCGGCCTAACAAGGTCAACAGATCGTTGACAGTTTCATTTAGGGTGTGGATATCCATAATGTGGGCTGGAGGTCGATGCAGGATATTGCATTTAAGCCATCGCGATACGAAAACAGTGCACTTACATTTTTTTGAGCACCAGTCCTAAGCACATTACAGAAAAGTGACAGCATCGTTCCTGAGATAGCTTGCCACCGCCCAGCACAGCTACGTCCTTCTGGTCGCCGATGTACTTCCGGTTCCGCTCCATTTCTTCTTCCTCTACTCTTACACTGGTGCCATGGAAGCTTTGCTGCCACCATTTTTTAGCGGTTTGTGTGTGACAGCAAATGTGCATGAAATAAGACAAAAAACGACGATTTTATGAAAAGTTTAATCCTTAGGTAAAATATCTGTGGAGTTGTTTTTTAACAAAAATGAGACCTTATTCACGTTCATATAGGAAAATATTTTTTCAGAAGGCAAATGTCTAATTTTTATGTTTAAAATAATTGTTTGTCATGAAACTTCCTAATTTCTCGAGGTGATTTGGATTTTTCTTAACCAAAATATATCAAAATACACAAACATAAATAATAATAGTAATAATAATAATAGTAACACCACAACATATTTCACTCTTTGAAGTGAATCCATATACTGGACAGTAATTGTTTTATATAAAATATGTATTCTGTATATGACAATTTATTTCGGAATATATACCACACACCACTATCTTCTTTATGAGACTATAGAATCCCAAAATATGGCAATTTCTTCAAACACTCCCGCCCCCATTGGCTGTATGGTGCGTCATGCAGTCAGTGCATGTTTCCGCTGTGTTCACTGGATATATCACGTCAGCATCATCCGAGCCAGACTCCTCATCCCCAGCCCTCGCCATGACCTTCATCGGGACTATTTAGCTTCATGCTGAGTTTGTTATATTCCCTTGAGATTCGTTGATGAAAGCGGACACCTGAGCTGCATAGCGGCGTCACTGCGGCTGGTTTGCAGCTTTTCTTTTCTCGTGCGATCCATGGCCAACATAGTAACAGCGTCCGACACAGTGGCAGCAGGTAAATATTTACATCATATTGTATTCTTTAATTTTATGTTTTCATGAGGCTTTATTGCAGGCTCGCGAATAAAGTCGTTTTAAAAAATCTGCGCCGTGTGCGCGATGCAAACAATAGCTGAATGTGTGCATGACGATGCAGCATGGCCATGCTTCATTTTCCTGAAAACATATCCGATTTAACCATCCATTCATATATTACAATAGACGTCCTCGTGTTTCCTGTAATTTGTTTAATTGTGCTTCCGGAAGGGGAAGCCTTGTTGGAGATTTAAAGGCAAAACGTAGATTACGTTGTTATTGTAATGACGTCACTCTGTCGTCGAAGAGCTTTGAAGGGTGTTGAGCGCATTGACATGGCCCCCTACAGATTAGACTATTATTTTTACGAGCATCCTCCCCCTGCCAGTGATGAAGATGCTGATGATGATGGTAAAAGTTGAAGTCATTGTTAGGCCCTCCACACCCTGAAACAAGAGAAACAGAAGCAGGTCAGTAATCACATTTCCTGTAATCATGTCAATGACTCCTTCAGTGCAGGGAACAGCGCCATGCCCCTATCACACTGAGGTTCACTACCCATTGGAGACAAATTGGCTGAAACTGAAGCCCTCTTTTTACTAGTATTATGATGATAATATTAACCAGATGTTTATTATTGTGTTTTGCAGTGGTTTGAAACAGTTTTGCACCATAGCAATTTATCTTTACATGCTCCGCAATATTCGAACCTCAGTATGCAGCAGTGTAGTTTGACACCACTGCAAAGTACAACCACAGTAATCACTGTGTCAATGTAAATTGTATCGCAAAAACATAAATGTGGATTCATGTCTTATGTGAGTTTGCGTCAACATTATTATTTGGTTTCTGCGCCACAGTCGAAAAGATGGGATTGTGTCAATGTAAATTGTGTCGCGAAAAAATAAATGTGGATTCGTGTCTTGTGTGAGTGTGCGTCAACATATTATTTGGTTTCTGCGCCACAGTCGAAAAGATGGCGCCTCCAACTGTCCCGCTACTTCCCGACAAGAGAAATGGAACAAACAGTCACGGCTCCCCGGCCAGAACTAAAAAAACAAGTGAGTAATCGACATCAACACTGCAGCTGTTGAGACAAAACCAAATGTCCCATCTCTCGTTCCGTCTTGGCGATTATAGCTGCGACAAACACAGACAAGAAGCCCCTGTTGAATGGAATTGCGTCGCCTTCACACTTGGTTGCGACCATCAGCACCAACCCTGCCAGCAAACCAAGTAAGTGTCACTCTTATAGTGTCACATTCTTATTTCATCTGCAATTAACCTCTATTGATTCCCCGCTGATATTTCTACCGTTCAGTTGTGGAGGGATTTTTGAAGACAGATGACAGGATGCGTTTAGCCAAAGAGAGACGGGAGGAGAGGGACAGAAGCCTTGGTAAGAAAGCTTTCTGTTTTCAAGCACAGGTCACATCATCTAATCGTTTCTGTATTTTTCAGTCTCTCTGAAATGGCTTTCGGATTCCTATTCTGACATTTGCCCCTCACTGCCTAATTGCTTTGCCAGTAGGACATTTAGTCTGAGCGCCCTGGCTCGCTGACATGATGAGCTATGTCAGACTTCCGCATCTCGTGTAGCCCACAGAAACGGGTCTCCGCAGATAGCGCTGCATCTTGATTCCCTCAGAAATTCTGGGTTAATACTGAATTGAAATAACTGTGAAATTAATGAAAGACTACGATGTTGGAATGGAAGGTCGCCCTTTCACTCTTTATCGTTATTTTTTGACACGACACATTGGGCTTCACCTCTTTCAGCGGCACGGGAGCAGCTGATCCGGGAGAAGGAGCGACGATCTCAGCTGCAGTACGAGCGCACGGTGGAGGAGCGCTGGAAGCGGCTGGAGGAGCAGAAGCACAAGGAGGAGCTGCGCCGGGCTGCGGGGGAGGGGAAGCGAAGACTGCAGCTGGAGGAGGAGAGGGTCAGCTGAATACAGAGCATCCTAAGAAAAAAAAAAATCACCTGTAATATTTATTTTCAAATGCTAGGGGTCAAAATGATCCAAAAAATGATTTGCCACTTGGAATCTTAAGATGGAAAAAGTGGTCGCTTAACAAAAAAGCTCCACTATGATGCATTTAGGAGCGGCTGGAGGCCCTGATGAGACGCTCTCTGGAGCGCAGCCTAAACCTGGAGAACAGACACAAACGCTGGAGCAGAGGCTTCCATGTTGTAGCAGGTGAGAACGTATAAGCCTTCGCAGGTTGTGGCAGTAACATTAACAGAAGAAAATATGTCATTTGAAACAGCAAACAACGAAGGATGCTTTATTAAATGTATTCAAAATGTTTATGCCACATATGCTTGGTGACTCTTAAGAGTTCACGATTTTTAGTGAGCACTTTTGTTTTGGTCTGATGACTGCTTACAGCCCAGCTTTTCAAAATAAAAATGCCCGTGTAGAATTGAGTGTTCCTTGATACCCTTCAAGACAGGATGGTGTGAAATATCCGCACTGGCATTTGTGTAGCCCCAGCTTACTCAAATGTTTCCTCCAAAACCGCGCCACCCAACGCAGCTTCAAATGAAAAAAAAAAAAAAAAAAGTTCTATGTACCAAAGTGACCGAAGTGCGGGTATCTCAACTCCCATCTTGGTCTCGAAGGCTAGAGCGGCCTCAATCGAAATGTTCATAATGCTCTGCTCTGCTCCACCCGCTGACTTTAGGTGACACTGAGAATGCCTCGCTCTCTTTCTCTGCTGCCTCCACCCTTTCCCATGGCCTTGCCTCCCCTATTCCTGCTGTCAGCGAATCTGGTAATGTTTGGCTCTCCCCAGCCACCTCCACTCCCAAATGTATATTCCCCCATGCAACTGTTACAATTTTATCCCTGCATTTGTTTGCCTTTGGGTGGGATTTCAATGCCCCATGCACAAAGGTAAACCACAGTTATGCTTGCATGTTTTTTGTGTGTCTGGTTATGAATGAAACTCATTTTAAAGGATGAATGACTCGTTTTTGGAGGGATTTCAGAAGTACTTTGTATGCTATGGTTTTGTAAAATGGTCTTAATTACCTTTGATCATCAAAGGATGTTTTTTTTTTTCTTTCAAGATTAATCGCACATGACCCAGAACATAAATGCACACACCAAAATAGACATGGCCACACTTTTTAGAGATTACACTTCACAGATGGCGACAGATGGAATCGGAGGTCATGTGGAGCGGCGAGCAAACAGTTTTTTGTTTTGCGCGTGCTCAGGATGATGTTGAAGTTTGGGTTTCAGTGTTAGAGCGTGTCAGTTATATACTGTAGAATGTGTTTTTTGCATTACCCTGCATTCGGCACTCATTTGTAAAATAAGGATTTGGCACATACCACTCCGGATGCATCTGCTAGACTCGATTTGGCAAAATGAGTGAAATTTCAAATGGCTGCTTTATAAATGAGAATGTTGATGGTTTTGCTTCTGCAAGTGGCTATAAATGTGACACTTTGCAGACAAGCCTCCACTCCCTGATACTCCTGAACTGATATCGATCTGCTGCCATTTGATTTCATGAGCTTCCCCTTTTGTGGTCATGCAGCGCCTTGCAGCCCTCGCAGGTCACCTTTGTGCAACTCGCGGAGCCCCGCTGATGCCCACAGAAACGGACTAGTGGAAGGCTCTCGGTCCACTCCCAACACCCCCAAGGTTAGGCAGGGCACATGCTGACATTCGGCACCTCCACTTGTCACCTCTGTGAGAACAAACAAGTTAAAGCTCTCTGTTCCTTTCAGAAAGAGCGTCTGCGAAGGGAGAGGAGAACTGCCTCCCCGGGTGGTTCGTATTTAAAGAGAAGATCGGAATCGCCGGCGAATGTCATCAGACAGATGACACCTCCGACTACCTCCAAGTGAGATCATTTTGCTGAGATATGAAATTCCAAATGTTTTCGAGAAAATATTTTTCTGTATTTTTTGTCAAATGTATACCCACAGATTGGCTTCTAAGACACACATGCAGTCTCCCATCAGTGTCCACGAGTCCCACCACTCTCCCACTGGACCTCGGCCTTCCACGAGTAAAGCACAACAGGGTGAGGTGGTGGGAAAAAATCCCGGCCATACCCGCAGTGCAGCTGACGTATGCAAAGCCGGATCATTTGAAGCCGTCAAAGGTGACGCACCTGAGAAAAAAGAGGACCCTTCCGAGAAGAAATCAGATCATAGCACTCAAAATAGAGAGAAAAAAAGAGGTAGATGGTGATTAAACTTTTGAACTCACGTATGATTTATTTATTTTTTTTTAAGTCTTCTTGCATCTACTCAACAGAATCATCGCCATGCACGACCACAGGGAAGGCAGCAACCGGGATAACCAATGCGGAGGAGGCTAGCAAGGTGCTAGCAGAGCGTAGACGCCAGGCTCGGGCACAGAAAGAACTGGAGGACAAAAAACGAGAGCAAGCGGATGAAGAAAGGTAAAAAAAAAAAAGTTCAATTAATGGCAGAGTGGATTGAATTTGTATCATGTGCCCTGCTGTCAGGCTCCGGGAACAGCAGAGCAGACAACATGTGCAAGAGCAACATGCGCAAGAGCAACAGCAGCCTAAGGCCAAGGAGCCTGGGGAAAATGGCACAAGTTCCAACAAGGCAACACAACAAGAAGACAAACAGCAACAGGATGTGCAGGAGAAGGAGCAAACGGGCACAGAGGTAAGAGATTATTGTAAATCATCCTGGATGGCTATTGCTCAAATGGACCTTATTCACCAAAATGTTTTCACAGATGTCTTGAAAAATGTTTGCTCTCTCCTGAAATCTTTTGCTCAATATCTTCAAAAGAGAGAAAAGGCGAAAGTTCAAGCACATGATGAAGCTGAGCGTCAACGTCAAGACCGTGAACAGCAGTCGCAACAGGAAGAGGAGGAGAGGCAGCTGAGAAAGAAGGTCATCGCAAAACAGGACAATGTTTTTTGTTCACGGCGCTCCACGCGAAACACATACTTACACGTTGACGCCTTTTTGCAGAGAATTGAGGAGATCATGAAGAGAACGAGGAAAGGGGAAGCTGATGTGAAGGTACCATAAGAGACTTCCTCTCATACAGTCGCCCTGCTGCCTTCAAACACCTGCTCATGTCACGATGTCATTTTATCTTCTGTTTTTTTTTTTTTTTTACTTTATTTGATTTTCTGTTGATTGTGTATTTATTAAATTTGATGATGGTACTTTGGTTTTGCGTCCTATTTGTCATTGAATCCGAAGGACGAACAGGTGGAGACCAGGTCACCACCAGGTTAGTATTGATTTAGGTAACATGCAAATACTTTGGTCTGCTTCTTCTGCTTACGTCAGCCCTTTTTGTATGCCTCGCAGCCGTGTGCATGGCAGCTATCTATTGCTACGAGTTGGCACATTTTTAAAAAAAACAATTGACTTTTTCAAAGGAGGTTTTGTTTTCTGCTTGTTAGCGGGAACATGCAAAAACTGCCTGCTTGAGTGATTTTCAGAAAACTGGTCGTGGTGGTGCATGGTCCCAGAAAAAAAAAGGTATTAAAAACTACAATATTATTTTTTTCATTTTCATTTATAAGTGAATGATGCATGATAAATCTTGGCAAAATTGAGCCAAATGCATCAGGTGAGTAAAGAATTTGGTGCTGATCCAATTTGGGCGTATGGCTTTTGCACAGTAGTGAGCGCCATTCTGTCCATTATTTCTAATTTTCCTACTGTATGTATATAATCTGTCAAATGCGTGCTTTAGCTGAGATTGGCTGCAGTTGAATCTCGCCTACATAATGAGCTATGTCATTGTTCTAATGTTAGCTCCCACACTTTTAAATCCCGTTGCAATGAGGAGCTATTTGGCTCTATTGTGGATTATGTCATTTAATGGAGTGAGGCGCCATGGGAGCTGGCTATAAAAGATTGTGCCCTTGACATTATCTTTCTACTTCTGCTCCAGCTTTTTACAGACACATTACTTCAACTGTTATGTATTGTTCACACTGGTAGGTTGAAGAATAAGAGGTTTGTTTCGACAGTCAACTGAAAGACTAAATCATGCAGTTTTGCTGCATTTCCTCAAATACCAGTGGATTATTTGAACTAATACAAATATTTTCAGATGGGGGTTGCGGCTGCTAGTCACACCGATGCCCATCTGATGGACAGAATTATTTCAATATTACAATAGGAAGGGTGTTTAAAGTTGGACGTAGACCATGCGACAATCAAGCACACGCGCTGAGCCATTCGCACGTGACCTGACCCAAAACTAACAACTTGATGAGGTTATTGTTCATTCGCCTTACTTCAATTCCTGCTCAGTTTCAACGTGCATCGTTGGCCCTCTCTGTGTTGCACTTGCCCTGTGATTGACTGACCAGCAGTCCTGGGTGTAGACTGTCCTGTGCCTGATATCAAAAGGGGATAACTCCTGAGGCCGTGGACAGAAGAACCGGTATAGCTGGAGACAATGAGACATCTCTTTGGATAGAAGTGTTTATTTGTTGAAGCAAACAATACACCCGGCAGAAGGATAGAGAGAAGACCTCTGGTGGGTGATACAAAATTTAGCGGGTATGCGTCATCCCTTATCACCAGTAGCGGGATTTGACTCAAATCCAATGCAGTTGATGAATGCCGGGCAGTTCGAATGAAGTGAAGCCCACAGTGATGTTTGTTATTCTCCACAGGAGAGTTAAAGACTGTCGAAAGTAAAGCTCAGGAAGACTTTAAACGGTGTAAAGAGCGGGTCACAAGCGACGGGGAAGGGAAGAAAGAAGCTACAGCACAGATGGACTGTCGGAAGCATGTTGAAAACAACGCTGAAGCGATGCCAGCTCACAGTGTTCCTGACTCGAGAATGGACATCAGAAAAATGATAGTTGCAGATGAACTGAACAAGGAGGGTGCGGATGATCCCCGACTAAAGGAGAGGGAAGTGCAAATGATTCCAAACAAGCAGCTGAGAATCAAATTTAAAGACATGGACCCATTCACAAAAGAACCAACCAGTGAGGCAGGTAGCATGGTTAAGCAAAATGGGAAGCATGGAGCAGTCACGAGGGCAGAAAGTATCTCTAGTAGAGGTCATGTGACAGCTGAGGTAGACAAACTGAAAGCGGCGTCCTCGGCGGGGGGACCCGAAAGACAAGGACCTCGACAACCATCCGCCATTCATCTGGAGCCACCGGAGGTGAGGCGGTCTTCTGATGAGGTGCAGTCCATGGACATCAGGTGAGCGATCCCCGACTACAGGAGAGGGAAGTGCAAATGATTGCAAACAAGCAGTCGAGAATCAAATTTAAAGACATGGACCCATTCACAAAAGAACCAACCAGTGAGGCAGGTAGCATGGTTAAGCAAAATGGGAAGCATGGAGCAGTCACGAGGGCAGAAAGTATCTCTAGTAGAGGTCATGTGACAGCTGAGGTAGACAAACTGAAAGCGGCGTCCTCGGTGGGGGGACCCGAAAGACAAGGACCTCGACAACCATCCGCCATTCATCTGGAGCCACCGGAGGTGAGGCGGTCTTCTGATGAGGTGCAGTCCATGGACATCAGGTGAGCAACGCTGGTCTTCAAATGAGCTCAAATAAAATCAATGATATTCTCAGGCATTGAATTGATTGAGATTAAGCAAAATGATTTCAGAAAAACAATTATTGTTGGCTCGCAGAAAAAGTCTGCTCGGGCGAGAGGCAGCACATCTTCAAAGACAACCACAAACAGTCCAGTTGCACTCAATCCGATACCCTGAGAATCAAACCTGATAATTTTGTGCTTATGTTCCAGCCCAGCTTCAAAGGAGGAATTGATTTCCATCCCAGAATTCTCGCCAGTTAATGAAATCCAGCAATGCAGCTTAAGTAACACCCGGGCCCTTCAGGACTTGATGGACCTGACAGGTAGCATCACATGCTCCAAAAGGACCTCTGAAGGCAACGTCGGCGACTGCAACAAAAATCTGATCCAGGGGGTCGTCAGCCCCATGTCGGACTCGAAGCTCATCGGGATGTCACCACCCTCCTCGAATCGACTTAATATCCACTAATGCAACCAACGTTTTCTCCTTTAAACATACTAGAGCTGGCATTTAGAAAATAGACATCTGTACCAATACATTTATGGACAAGAGCCATAGAAACTGACAGCTACTAAAATTACCCCTAGCAATATTGCAATATACTAATCACATATAGCAGATGTGGATAACGGAGTAAGGGTGGGCCTGTGATTGATTGGCAAGCAGTCCAGGGTGTATCCTGTGTTTCACCCAAAGCCATAGTCTTAAGACAATTTGATGTGATTTTCTTATTGAGACGTCAGCACTGTAAGTGATCGATGAAGATGACGCTGAAAAAAAAAAGATGTTTGTTGCAAACTGGAAGGAAATTTGAACTTGGATTGGCGCAGCAGTGAAAGTGATTTGATCTTATTTTAAAGGTGAATTTGGCTCAATGAGCACTTTCAACCTTTCCTCTAATGTTTTCAGAGATTTACTTTAAGAAATACGAAAATTTGTCAACTGTTGAGGGCCTTGAAAATGCTTGCACAACCACGTTTAGGTTTTTGTGTCTAAATGTAGATTCATTTTGGAGTGACCTGAAGGAAGAGCTTTGATATCGCAATTCTGTGCTACCACTGTGCTGACATCTATTTTTTTCCCTCTGTGCAATGAGGTTCAGTGTGCGACCTTTAACACCTGAACATTGTATGCCCAAAATCTTGTCCAAGTCACATTGCTTAGCACATGTAGCCCAATATGTGTCAACTTTCCACTCTCCCCTGCAAGGGGCTTTAGAATCCTTGTTGATAGATCAGACATTTAATCTGCTGCATAGAGTGGTTTGGAATTGGCTTGATTTATTTTCAGAACTGAATTTAAAGAAAACATTTAATTTGCAGACACATTTTAGCGGAAATAGAACCATATCGGCTCATATTTCAAAAGGAGTGACTTTTGTGACTGTTGAGTTGTGCATGGTTATCATGGCCAAAAATGATCAACCCAATAAAATATAAAGTCATCAACACTGTTTTTTATTGTTCATACATGATTAGTCACAATTCCCCATTGGCATATACTGTAAATTGGATTCTTGGAACTGGAAAACGTTTGCAATCCTGAACGAACCCTGACGAGAACGCAACAACATTCGCTGCCTTTGCAAGCACTCGCAATTGTTCGCCGCTCAGTGGGATAGGGCCCTAAAATGAATAGATTAGTCTCACATGATTTGCTTGATTAGTGCTTTCAAGATTGATCGAGTACCATCGATGTACAAAGCCGTGTATTCAGAACACTAAATGTATAAGTTAATGGGTCATGCATACTTTCCTCTGAATTTTTCTTCAAATTATTTTGGAACGTGGCAAAAATAAAGTAGCGCCTTGAGAATCCTGCGGTTCTAAAATCAGTCACGTTCCCACAGTACTCAGTTCCATAGTTGCGTCCCTTTTGGTACAAACCAATCACGTCTTGATCCGAAAGGATTTTCGTACTTCAGCGAACGCCATTGGCTCAGAGAAAGTCACGTGACCAGCAAGTAAACGTCCTCCGCGTCTGCGTCATGGCTATAGGGACGAGCCTCTTCCATGGCTGACGACGAAAGGGAATAGCTAAATTGCAAGCATTCCGTGAAGCTAAGTGTTCGACGATTGCGCTTTGGTAAGATGTCCAAAATCACTTATGATATTCTTACGCGATCATATGTTATTAGGACGAAAGTAAAATTTCTGTGCAGTTGTCCCAAGTGTCGATATTCCAGCCGTACGTGGATGCCATTTTGTGGTAACTGCGCGTGGTTTTGCTTTGATTAGCTTAGCATCAAGGTAAGATAACGACCGTCATGAGCCTTTTTGTGTTTGTGAGCTAAAACCACATAAACGACATTCAACATTGTTTTGACATTTATGTATTTCCCGTTGAAACTACTGTTTTGTGAAGCGCGAACTGTGGTTTGAGGTATAACGGTTGCAGGCCCTGGACTGAAATTAGCCAGCATAGTACATACCAGGTGAATGAGCTCGTTGTATGATACAGTAATATAAAAGCAATCTTAACAAACGGCGCTAGAAGGAAAAAAATAATACATTTTTGTGTGTGTGTGTGTGTGTGTGTGTGTACTGTGGATTGTTTTTGACCATCAATTCTACCGTTCTACTCTGTGAAGCTTGTCGAGTTGTTCCAATCGCTAACATCCAAGATATCGATTACACCATTGTCATTATATCACTTCCAAGACGAATCAAGTTCTTTAATTTTTACTTAGAGGGCTTAGTTTGGTTGTACAATACTGGATCAGCAAAACCTTGACATTTGACTTTTTTTGTCCCTCTATAGAGTGTAGGTACTCCACAGAAGATTGTCTGACCACATTTTGAATCTCCACGCATGAAGCCAAGGTATCACATACTTGATCTTGAATTGCATCCAGACACCAAGTGTTGTGTTATTAGTTAGCGATGCATAATTTAAATGGTTTATCCTTCCCCGTTGTTTCTGTACAGCAGAGCTTATGGAGATGGTCATGGCAGTGGGGCCAGAGAAGGTAATTATTCCCCCAACTCAAAAACAAGAAGAGACCCCCATGGCCACCCAGGAAAGCCCCATGAAAACTGGAGAGAGTCAAGGGGTCGAGGTCGACCCCCACCGAACAGAAGAGTCCCACTGATGGAAGACCAGCGAGAGCCACGTTTTAATAACTGGAGGGCACAAAATTCGGATTCTTATCAATCATATTCTCCTAAAATGGAACCGCATCACAGCCATCACAGGAGACCGCCTTCATCCAGACCAAACCGCTCCCCGCATACCCAGCATCAGTCATCATCCCGCAGTCCTGCACGAGGGTCCCCGGGTCATAGGGGGCCTCCTCCCCATGGCCACTCCTCAGCTCACAGGTCACCCTCCCCGAGACGTTTTCGAGGCCATCCCGGCGACAAGAGGCCCGGCGGCCCTGCACCTGCCTATCAGGGTTCTTTCAGGGACCACAAAAGAGAGCCTGGTTTCCCCCACCAGGAGCATAGGTATCGAGGCCCTCGTGGGGATGTGAGTCCAAGGGAGAGGCCCTTCGTGGACTCTGGCCACAGCAAGAAGCGATGGAACGACACCGGAGCCTTCTCTCATCCACACAATGGCCAACACGGGCCTTCGGGGCCTCATCGGAGCCCGAGGGAGATGCATGGGAGAGGCTCGTTTCCAGAGAGGTACAGGATGGAAGCAGCTCCTCCAGCTGGTTAAAATGATTAAAAAGAAGGCTGACCCTGATGCCGACCTCAGTTACATGGCTCGTAATGCCCGATGCCCAGCTCCCCTTTAAATAATTGACGGGTGTTAATGAGATCTGATATAAAAGTGCTTTCACCGGCCTTTGAGAAGGATTTCTGTAATCGGTCTAGATTTTGTCATTGAAAATGATGAGCTGCCTCTTCCTCCAGTTTCATTTTATCGTGGCCTTGAGGAACGGGGCTGCTTTATATAAAAAGCTCCGCCACCCACTTGAATTGGCAGGAGGATCTGTTATTGTAACGATTTCTTCTGTCTGATGGATATGCAGGTGGTCATCTGAGCAAGACTCCAGAAGGCAGCGTGGTCCCATGGAGAGGCAGGGTGGCAGACCCCACAGCATGGAGAGTGCAAAAGATGTTCCTCGCCTGCCCCTTTTCAGACCCCCACCTTGGAAAGGAGGCCCGCCGCCCTCATCGTCCTTCCACAGGAGCCCCCAGGACAGGCAACTGACGGGTCCCCGCAAGAGGAGACTATCAGATGTCAGCATGTCCTCTTCAAGCCCGTCACAGGATCACAGTGGCCCAAAATACCCCAGAAGAGAGAGAATCCCACTCCTCAGTATTCCCAGACCATTTGGTGGTAGACCTTTATCACTTAGGGATAAAAGTTTCATATTTAAAGGCAGACAAATGAGATTTGAGTCTCCCATGAGACTAAGAATTCCTCCGCCTTTTAGACCCAGACCACATCCGGGTGACATTCCCCTTCGGGGACCACCCAGCTCTATTCTTGCTATGAGGAAGAAACGCTTCCAGGGTAATCCGGTTCCTCTGAAAAGGCTGCAACCAAGGGACACAAGAGCTCAACAGTCCCCCGACAGAGATGAAGAGAAAGCCAGCAGGTCCCTGCGAGAGACTAATACCAGAAAAGAACAGGTGGAGTCTCGTCGCTCCTTGAATACTCACAGGTACGGTATTTTCCTTCTTGCACTCTTCGCAGGGGCTTGATGATGAGAATTGGGAGGTCAAGAAAGAATATGTTGATCGTGAGACCACATGCGAAAAATGAAGAAGACACGATGCACAAAATGCTGCGACTCAGATTCCCCCCTTCTTCCCCCTCCCCATCTCCGATCTGCATATTCCAAAAAGAGATGGCGTTTATTCTCCTGTACCGTGAAAGCGAACGTCCGTTGAAGTCTGGCACAAAATGTATGGCACTGCTCCCGAAGCCCCGCCCTGATCTGTCGGTTGTCTCGAGCATGAAAGGAGTTTCCCCTCATGTTTTAAAAACGCCTGGCCTCTTGAATCACGCAGACTGTTGAAAGAGAGACCTCGGTCTTGTTTTGATGAGCAACCATGAAAACAAGGCATGCTTAAGAAATGTCCTCAAATTCATGCGAGTATGAGCATTGGCGCTCAGTGGGAAATTGTTTCCAGCGAAGAGGAGTTGTTCATGAAAGGAAGGAAATTTACACGCTGCTGGATTCTTTACTCATCACTCATTGCAGCAAAAGAATTTTTCCTTTATGATGCCTAGAAAAATTTACTCATGGCCAACTTGCAATCACACTTGGCTACACACAGAAACGAAGAGGAAAATCACATTTTATGTGCCGAACGAATTATCTGAAGAAGCGATGGAAGACACAAACACTTTGCCGCACTGCAGATGTCTGCCTCTCTCTTGACCACTTGGAAGAACGATGTGCACATCAAATCCATGCTGGAGCCCCAAATTTTCTGTGCAGATAAGGTGGCAATACAAAGATTTAGCAACAGAAAAGACCATTGCTGAAACCATAAATCCCCAATCATGCCGCAGTGATGCCGGCGATTCACTTGCGCGAGTGCCGAGAATACAGCACAGAGGGAGCACTGTCGCCAAGATGAGACTTAAAGTCAATTGACAGCAAGACCGCAAAGACCTAACCAGCATCGGCAAAGCAAAAGCTGCGTCGCTGAAGATTTGAGATGTGCCCCTTTTCCAACTAGTTGCTGCCATTGCTACCTGCTACAATATGAATGCATTTGGGCGACAAAGTGGTTCCACGGTCTACGAATCCTCGGTCAGTCCTGCCTGATATGGTGCACTGTATACGACCTCTAATGCACCCCAACTTGCCCTTTTGTATGTCAGTGCTGGTTTGCATGTACAAGCCCAAGAAGGTCAACCGAAAAGATGATCTCAACCGTTGCCCGTGCAATGCCCCTAAAGGAAGAGGAGCCCGCTCACCCTCCACCCAAGTCCCATTTCTAAGATGAGCTGAGGTGTCTTAAAAGGCCGACAGATGCTTTCTTTAAACCACCAGCGCAGCCGGAGTTTGGATCCCTCTCTCTAAACTTAAGAGAATCCGTCATGACGACTCACTGTTTCCATTCAGCTGGTAAAATAGACCATGCGGCATCAGCCCCGGGGCGTAAACATCTTTGAGGAGCGGCGTGGCCAAATAAAACGCGGATTGAAGAGTTGTTGATGCAATTTTTTACGATACCCACCCGACCGGCCGCTTTAACGATCCCCGGGTAACTGAAGAGTGCTCAGGTTGATTGCGAGTGCAAATATAGGAGTAAAGAAGCATGGACATGCCATGGTTTTGTAAGTACCACCCTGTGACATCTGGCTTTACATGCTCATTTCCGTCCTTACAAAGCTGTGCTGTTCATTATCGTTTTTTTACACGATTTTGATAGGTCATCCTTTTTATGTGCGTTAGTTTACCTGACTGTTTATCTCTCTTCAGATCTTCCCCCATCGAGAAACGAGACCTTGTCGTCGTGTCTCACTGGGCAGCCGGCCCGAGCACGTCCAAGGAAGACTCTCCCGCGAAAGAACGTAGCCCAAAGTCAAAAACTGGTAACTGGCATTGTTTTCCAAATGCGGTACACGCTTCTTGTCCGTCAAAAGCTCATTTTGTCATTTCTTTTTATACCCTGGTTCAGACGCGTCTCTGAATAGCTCATCATCAAAAGCTGACTCAAGGTCCCATTCGCTCGACAGAAAACGAGGATATCTGGAGAGAAGAACGTTCAGGTACTTGCTTGACAACATTCTGACAAAGTACAAGCGGTACTGAGGTTGTGTTGTTTTGTTTCCTCCAGGCCACTTAATTTAATGGCCGACCGGCCCTTCAAAAGACCTGGACCCATGCAAGTGAGTGAAGCCATTCCACGAAATGAAATGTTCAGAACCTGTGCTGTTCTTTCACAGGTTTCATCTCCATGGTGTTGTCTTATACTTGTGAAAAGATGACATGTATTGATTGTCTTCATTGTGACTTTTGATAGAGACCAAAGTTTCCCGGCCCGAGGAGACCTGGCCCTGAGCCGTCTGGGAATTTTCGACGGCCCCTCATGGTATGCAGAATTTATTGATGAGATCTAGTCCCTCCCATGGAATTTATTTAACCGCTAATCGGTATTAATGTTCTTTTGACAAGGAGAACTTGGTGCCACGCCCCTTCCCAAACCAGAAGCCAGTGTTCCAAAAAAGTTACAGTATCATGTCAAAGTACCGCAACATGAGAGTGATGCGACAGCGCCCTCCGTACAACAGAGCACCCCAACAACAACGCTGGTGACCATCCCAGGTACCTAAATGATTACAAGCAGTCGGTTTGAGGTAATCATCTTGAAAATGATCTGAATAAAACACCTTTTTTTATTTGGGTGCAGGTGCTTATACTGGAGACACTGGAAAAAATAAATCACCAAGTTGCATCGGCAATGCACTCCTCTTATTTAACAAAGCCTTGTAGGATGAGTATTTTTTTTTCCTTTGTAAGATTTGAAGTAATTTCACAACTGTTATAATTTAAAAAAAGTCAGCTGACAGATGTTTAGGACTATCTTGTTAATTTTTATTTTTTTGTATTATATAACCCGATGTCCTGTTTTGAGAAATTGAGTGCATTTCTGAGGAAACTACATCTTCAAAAAAACACATGGCTCCCTCTTGTAGATATACTGTTTTAACATAAATGAATCTGTTAGTTTCCTTTCAGAATCGATATTTTTCTCTGGCGTCCTATATTCTGTATTATAACTAATTCAGAAGAAATAAACCACTGCTCAATTTCATGCGTGTACTCATTTCTTGAGAACCAAAGATGGCCTAGTGGCTAGTTTCTTTTGAGATTTTGAAGTAAAATCTGGCCAAGCACAAAATCAAAAATTGCCTAACCCTGTGCTGACTGACTCGCCCTTCCTAAAAGCACTCGTCCTTCACTCGGCCACACTTGACTGTGTGGCCTAGTGATATTCAAGTGAGCTGGGGTGGCGCCCCTGTGCTAAAAATAGCCGTCCGTCACTGCTGCACCCCTCTTCAAAACACTGAGCACGCTACAATGGCCGGTGTTGAATTACCACAGATGCTGCTGTATCTCACTGGGGGAGGATTGCTAAACACGGTAAGCGTGTGTACTGTATTCCGTCTCGGTCTGTGAAGTAACTAACACTAATCTGGTCATCAGTATTAGTATCGGTCATTTGTTTTGAACGCTAATAGAGGTATCGTGTCTTTATTGCTCATACCGGAGTGATGTGAACATGAAAATGACAACATACCAGGTCTCCTTTACAGTGGCCTCCCCGTTTCGACTTAGCGCTGCTCCAATGTGTCAATATGATTTGTTTATGTGATTGAATTGCTGTTTCTCCCCACACTTTCATTCCTCTGTGTCGCTCTGGGTTAGTTTAATGTGCAGTACTATATCATAAAATTGCCTTTTAAAAAGACATATTAATCATTCCCCTGTTGTTTTTTTTTTTTAATTGCACTTGTAATTTAGAAATGTACTGTATGTGGATACTAAAAGTATGTTTCCGATGCACAGTTATGCGCTAACATTGTTTCAAATATCTTTTAGCCAACTTTTAATTAAAATTGGGTTTGTGTATGATGCAGTGAGCTACAGCCACGGTAAGAATTAAAATGATCTTGTTTACAGATTTGTGATGCTTTTCATGTCATGAGAAGTAACGTAACTGTCACTGATGTTGTGGCCATGGCCCGGGTGCATAGGATAAGATATGAAGCCATGCCTTAAGAATGCATGTACGTGTATTTTGGCCTTTGGTATATATTTAACCCAACATACGAACAGCGAATAACTACCTGTAATATCTTACAAAATATAACTAAATATCTTTCCTGTTCGCTTGCTTGTGGAATAAATGTATGGACAGGATTTTATGTTTTCCTTGAATACAGTATAGATCAAGTGTTGGTTTTTTTTTTCTTCAAAATCTTGCACTGCATTCAGGTGTTAACTGTTGATGGAGAGAAAAAAGAATCCAAGTTCTTCAATGCTGCAAGAAAACGCCCATGAAACCAATCAGAATGGAGCTTCCCTTACTATATAATCTTTACCCAAGATTAGAAAAAAAAAACCCAAAACTTTTTGCTGTCTATTCTTCACAGGCAGATGAACCCAGACATGTTCACACACAATCATCTCCATCGCTCTCCCCACTGCTTCCCAAAGCTCTCTCCGCTGTTCTGCAAGCCAGGCAACCCCCACCGAGCCTCGACCCCGCGCCTCGACCCTTCAGAGGTCCAACAGATCACTCGTCACCCACACTGGAGCGACTGCAGTCCGAGCTGAGAGAACTGAGGGAGCAGTTTGAACAGATGAAGAGTCAACACAAGTAGGGTCTTTAATGTACCCTCCTCCTCAGCCATGATGACATAATTTTCCTCCACTCTTGCATTACAAGATCATTATCTTGTCTCCCAGCAAGGAAATTAAACTGCTCATGAATGAGCTGGATGAGGAGAAGAGAATTCGTCTGACCTTACAGGTAAGAAACAAAAGCATCCGTTCACGTGTATTGGTTGTCCATGCGATGGCATCCATGGTTTCATATTTTTCTTATTTTTTTCTTATTTTTATTATTTTTTTTATTAGATGGAGCTACAACGTATGAAGAAGCACATGTCAAAATGACACCAATTACTAACTAAAATTATTGTAGCCAAATATGGTGTGGGAACTAAGCTGCACCATACGGAGAACTGTTGCTGACGTATGGACATAAGTAAAATACTAAGAACTGCTTCTAGCATGATATAGTGCAGTTCTACACCTACAGTGCAAACTAAAAAAATAGATTGTTACATTAATACCTTCACGATAATGCAAATCAATTTCCTTTTACAGGGGCATTATTTTGTTCACACAACTTTTGTATTGGATTGTGCAGATTTACCTCATGGTCTGGTCAATGAACGCACATGTATTTCTGAAACTGTTTTTGGTAGATGAAGTAAAAAAAAAACCAATATTGTATTATTATTATTATTATTATTATTAGTCATAGTTCCCAAGAGTAAATGAGCCAGTGTCACTTCATTTATAGAAGAACACCATGTAGTGTTTTAATTCAATTTCTCTTGTTTTGTGTTTTAGTTGACTTTCTTTGTTTTCCATGTGTAATGTCTTAATGTGTACAGTGAAAGAGAGGAAGGACAAGAAGGAGAAGGTGTAAATATGCACAAATGAGTGATTGTGTGTGGGTTTTTTTTTTTGTTTGTTTTTTAAGACTACATTACACCGTACTTAGAGCATAGTGTTGTACTTTCCAAATGTGTGCAAAAAAAAAATGCTGTGAAATGACTCGCTTGTTGGTTGGAATCCATTAAAGGCAGAATATTGGAAAATGCAATCTATACATTTTTTTTTAATAATCCATCCACAAAAATAAATAAAATATATATATTCATCTGGTCAGTGAAAAATACAATGTATCCTGTAGAAGAGCACTAAAAATGTCACAAAGTCGCAGATGAGGCAATGACGATAGTTACATTCACTTTTCGAACACAAACAATACTGTTATGAGATATCATCTGAAGTTTTTTTTTGTGTGTGTGTTTTTTTTTAAAATCTATCTGATTGAGAACTAACCTAATTTTCAGTGGCATCAGATAATCGGAAACGGCAGACAGTACATTCGATGTGGCACATTGTGTGTATGTGGCCAATTTCAGACCGAGCGGTGCAAGTTTGCCATGTGATCTCGCCTCAGAAGTTGGACTCTTGGCAGGGAAGTGGGGCGAAGGAGACCTCTTTGCTCTCCTCCAGGACCAGGTCGTATCGACACAGAGGCCTGTGATGCACACGTAAACAAAGGTCAGAAGGGCGAGGTATCATAAATGTCAGGTGACTGTACCTGTCGTAGCGTTCCAGATGTGTGAGACGGATCCGGAGAACACGCAGTTTGTATTTGGGTTTAAAAACATTCCCCGTGGAGAACATGAGAGACATCTTGGTCACTGCCTGGAGGTCGGTGTCAAACTGGGCGAACAACTTGGTCTCTGTGAACTTCTTGAACTGGGTTGCTCTACTGAAAAAAAGATGACAGCATATGCTTATTGTCACATTTGCTTTAGTTTAGACCCTTGGTTGTTGGGTTAGCTAAACACTCTTCTGGTGTGATGGCATGTGATTGTTATTTTTTTCCAATTTCTAATATGTGCTTTGGCTCAACAACCATTGGGAAACTCAGCATTCAAATGAAGACTTACTGGTCGATCTTTGCCACAGCGTCTGTCCCATTGCCATGGAGTTTCACCGTGATATAGCCCCAGTGATCCTCCTCATTCCAAACCACCACATCCAGTTTGTAATTCACCACTGACAGACAAGATGCGATCAATTGACACTCCCGCAAAGACAATGACTTCTGCTGTACATACATTTATATTGGATGTGGGAATGTAAAAAACATGTTACTCATCCCAACTGATCCCATCTGTTACTTTTTTTAAATTAAATTCTCATCATACTTACTGCAGAATGGAGCCTTTTCATTTGTGACGAAATAATTTTTGGATTGGCCCAGCTTCAACAAAACGTGCTTCCACTTGTCGATGTCGTATCCTTCATTGGAGGAAAAACGTCAATGAATAGCTTCGAACTTCTACAAACAATAATGGTGACGCAGTCTAACGATAGAAAAGATGAATCACGCAATCGATGCCACAGCCAAATATGTATCTTGGCAAACTTTATGCTTACTCTGCTAAGCTACATCAGAGGATTGAAATAGTAAAAAAATAAATAAAATAAAAATCTGTCAGAAGGATGAAGTCCAGTTTGAAATCATGTGAACGCCAACCACAAAAATAGAGTATTCTTAACATGATAATTGTCTGGCTATCAATCAAATATGATCATTACTTTTTTTTTGTACAGCAAAATTAATTCATACATAATGGATAATTGAATATGCACCAAGAACAGGGCATCCGGCGTCACCGAACTGCTCACAGCTTGTGCATTTGCCATCCTGGAAGTCCTTGAAAGAGCTGCATGGGAAGGCCCTGCTGGTGCAAGTGAGATTCAAGGACTCACAGTAGAGGTAAACTGATCTCTGATGGTCACATTTAAAGTAAGCGGTTCCTACAAAAAAAAAAGTGAAAAGTAAACTGTTGTCAAAACATTTTCACAGGATCAGAAATCAATGAAATGAAGTTACCTGAAAAGATGGTTTTGGGGCAACCGGGCTGATCTGTTCCTCCATTGGCGTAAAAATCAATGTGGCCGAGAGCCCCTCTGTAGCCAAAGGCTGGAGAAGCACACGCTTGTTATAGCAATTGTACAACCTTTATTCTACGAATGAATGATTTTTGTTTTTACCATCTATGTCTGTGTGCAGGGCATCTACAAACTGGGCGTCTGTGGGATCCAGACGGTCCTCTGGGGGCGTTCCAGTGAACTGGGGCCCCGCGGGATCCAGCGCTGTACAAATGTCGTAAGTGTCAAAAACCATGACGCGTATTATTCTCACCCTGGTGTGCAAATACCAGGGGTGATTTCTATATTGAAAAACTCTCCGTGATCATGCCTGGCAGTGGTTGTTGACATGCAATGTAGTGTATACTGTAATACCAGCAGTTCTCAAAGATTTTATACTACCTGAACAAATATTTAATGACCGTCATGAGAATACAGTAGCATAGTAGGCCCAAGTGTTCATCGGAAAAAAAATACAAGACAGAGGTTTTGTTCCCAAAGTGTGAATGTATTGTATCTAAAAGTTAAATACAACTGAACTGTACTTTCTGTACTATGAAAGGCCATGTCAGTGCTAGTGTATGCATGACGCAGATTTTCAGATATTGAAATTTTCAATTGGATGGAGTTAAAATATTTTACCTGTAATTCTTCCGATTGCGCCGTTGAAGTTTGCGCCCACAAAACCAGATATGTGAGCGCCGAGACTGACTCCTATCATGTGGATGTCACTCAGAGAGGCACCGTGCTCCTGCAAGGACCATCAATTAGACACCAAAAGGGTCTCGCTTGCCTTCATAAGTCAGACTACACCTCAAGTGTGACATGGAATTCCGAATGGTACCTTCATCAGTTTAAGAAAGCCAGTGAGGTTTTCTCCGGCTTGGTGCGTGTTCTCCACAGCTTTGAAATAATTCACATTCGCCGCACCGTGGTTCCAGTCCACCAATATGACGTTCATGTCTTTTCTGGCCAAAAGCAGCTCCGTGATTTGGTGAGCCCACACGGGGGGAGAGCCCGTGGGCCGGTACCCGTGGATGACGAAGGTCGTGGGCCGAGACAGGTTGAAGTGAGGGTCGGCCGAGAAGTTGACGTGAGACAGAAATGAGCCGCAGTGTATTGTGTCCCTGGTGAAAAGCAGCAACCTTATCTTGAGGGTGGTCCCGATGATCGCGTGAGCCAGTTCTAAATCTACGAAGTCGGCACATTCCTTAGCTGGAGGAGCAAATTAGACAACGTGAGGGAGATGGCATACATTTAGGACAGAGGACATTATCCCGTCGGTGGACACAAAATGTTATGTCATTTTAACATACATTTAAATGGACTTGTCAGTAATCTCTCCGATAAAAGGCGACTCGATGCGCTCGAATCTTTTAAATCGAGAAGCGATTTTCCGTTTCAAACCTGTTTTTTGTTACACCCCTACTACTCTGTGTGAACAATAAAATAAGTCATCGACAATTGCCAATGCGCTCTCATTTGAATTCAGTCGGAAATTGTCAAAAGGTTACGCACCGAGATTAGTATGACTAAAATATATTGCAGTGCATTTTTTGGGGGTGGGAAATCCGACAAAATTCTCGCGATATCAGCATTTGTTTGGGGGTAGTATCGATTACACGGCGGTATGCAAATAATGGAGATAACAACAACCCGAGGGTTTGCACAACACGGTCTGCGTCATTCTTAATCAAAGCAAAGTGTAGTTTCCCGAGTGGTGTGGGATCATGGGAATTTGTACGGGTCAACACAACCACAGAGCCATCAGGTGAGAATCATCATGTGGCCAAGTGGCACGCATGCACCACCGTATGGCGCATAATGTCATGTTGATAGTAACCACAAATTTGGAACATCAGTACGTAGACTGACACGAGGCGCAACGGTGTTTTCAAATCATGACAGTCATCTTCTTTCAGACTGTATCTGGTTAGTTTTCTATCATCCAAACCAGAGCATAAATTGCTTCTCCCTTATTTGTTTTAGGTTCTCAAAAGAGAACGACGGGGCACACCTAAATAGCGTAAATATTATTGTAACTGGTCATCACATACAATAGAGAATGAAATACTACATATGGTATTCCTGGAATTAAAGCGCACGTACAAGACGTATTTCGACACATGACAGTCGGCTTCTCTTTTCAAAGCATTTTCACAGCTGATGTGAATGTGGACACATACAACAACAACGTTTGAAGCACCGGGCCTTACCTTTGCACATATCTGCACTTAGTGCCAAGAGAAATGTCAGGAATTGCCACGGGAACATGATTGAGGCCAGCCACATGCAAATTTCTCTGGAGTTTAAAGCGCACAGGATTCGAAGTCAACTCAGCAGTTTCATTTTTCAAATTACATCACAAACATAACATTAATGGTAATACATGATTAATGCATCCTGTAGGCTCACTTCCACACAGCATCATAGCTAAGCGATTACAACATTTCTAAGTGCAGTTTTCTACCACTACCCTTTTTTTTTCTTTGCGTCTTGTATTCTCGCCCATAAGACAGCAGATTCAAAGTTGTAAACATTTTTTTCCCCCAGTGGCAGGCCAGTTTAGTTACTCATCTACTGACCCTCCCACATTGCCACACAGGATCTGGATGTCTAACTTTTTTTTTTCATGCCAGAGCCTGGCATTTTTTTTTTTTTTAGGCAGTGATCATGTGTCTTGAAGTGGGAGATGTGCAGAAATCAATCTCTGACTTGATTCATGACATGACATGTGTACACTTTTCGGCATTCCTAGTTAAAATCCAAGGCTGCAATGAAATGTAAAATCACTGAATCAACTTTATGAGTCTTACCTTAGTTGTAGGGAAATCGTCCCTGACCTGTCGGGTCCAAGATTTGAAATCTACAAGGCTATCCTGTGTTTAAATCCCTACATGTTGAGGCACTGTTCACTTCAGGAAGTCAGAGGAGTGAGAGATACTTGTCCCGCCCGCCTGCTCTCCCCAGGATGGCCACACCCCTTGCTCCAGGTCATTGTGCTCGCAGGTAAAACATTCTTCTCAACTTACTCCTGGTATGTCTACTGTTACTGTATGTATCCATGCACTAGTCAAGTCTCCCATTGACGCGGTTGTTAGTCGAAGGACATGCCTCTCACTGCAAATTCATTCTTTGAAAAAATTGCGAGTGAAACAGACGAGCCAAAATTCTCACACAAAAAGAATAATTTGAGGACCAAACTGCTGGTTTATACATGCCATGTGCCTTGAAATCAGTACTTTAGTGTCATGACATCGTAATGGAGTCTATATGATGCCGGAGTCTCACCTTTTGAACTGATCTGCTGAAATAAATTCACTTTATCCACAATATTCAAATGTTGTGAAATACACCTGCACGCAGTGCATTTAAAAAGTCACACTTTTAATTAAAAAAAAAAATGCACCTTTCCCCAGATGGTTGATCTTTTTGGCCACAATTCCAAAAGGTATGTGTTCTCAAACAACACAACTCACAACCAAGTTTGTACAAAACCACATTCTATTACGCATATCTGTTTCAGTTCCCTTTGCAAAATGTTTGTGTGTCTGTCTTGCTGCTACACCCACCAGAGGACAGTGTAATACAAAAAAAAAACTTGGCATCCAACCATGGGAAGAAGGAAATGCTAACAAAAGAGGCAAAACAATCATCATAAACATTTACAGCCTTTTAAGCAACTCTTCTGAACTACATCTTCAATGTCAACAACCTTTATGAGGTGCCAAAACTACTGCATAGCCACTTTATTCAACTATATTCAATTACATAACATCACATCCACATCGTCCTACTGTGTTTGGCTCCAAAGGCTGACATTTTCACTTTGCAACTGATCGCAATTGACACTTTCTTGCTGTGTCACGCATCCAAATGTGCAAAACATTTGGATTAGTTTCTCACAACATTGCTACCTTACATTGTATTCTTTGTTTCAGTCTTGCGCTGCCTATGTGGAGATATGGGAAGAAGTCAACTGGATGACAAGAACACTCCACGGTGTAGCGGCTTGAACTTTGCTCACTACATTGTAGCGTCATCACTCGTCAGAGTCCGGCGAGGCCAGTCGGTGGTATGCATACTTGGAGGTAGATAACGATTTCCACATACTGTATCTGCTGTGCTATAGAAAGGCTGTTTGAGGAGCCAGTGGTGCAGCGTTGTCACTAGACACTTTAAAAGGATGGCAGGAAGGAGACGTAACAGAGGCGGCACCAACCAGCAACAGGCCCCGCGGGGACGAAGAGGAGCCTCAAGCCGGGTAAAACCCATCTCTCGCGGCTCTTGATTTGAATGGATGTTTTGTTTGGGCTCGAAGAAGTCCAAACCCAAATAGTCTAGTCAAACTTATTTTTGTCGTGGGCCACATTGTAGTTACTGTTTCCCTTTGAGGGCTATTATGACTATGAAACCAAAAAAGAATAACAATTAACTCAACCGTTGTTTAACCCTTTCATCGACAACGGTTATTACAGTGGACAGCTTATCATGTTATCAGGTTACATGGGGCACGAAAAGGGTTAAGTTACTAGTATGATAACTACTATATCTAGTTTGATAACTAGAAAATGCTTACAATACTTCTCTTACTTATTACATTGAAATTTTGGTACAGATTTTAGCAAGCATCATGGAAGTTGATGTGTTTGATTTGCTTTCGCGGGCCACATAAAATTATTTGGCGGGCCAGATCTAGCCCGCAGGCCTTGAGTTTGACACCTGTGATCTCGTCAGTGTGTCAAGAAAAAAAAAAGGTTAACTTTTAATACTCACTTAGACATAACTCATAAGATGGGTGGGACGATGACTCACTTTGAAACCGGCAATACACGATAGAAGGCAGTTCATGAGGTACCAACTAGTACTTTGGCCCTTTTCGTGTTGCGAAGTATTGTTCATGTGTAAATGTAATAATAATAATAATTCATTTTATTTAAAAGCGCCTTTCATGCCACCCAAGGACACTGTACAGACAATGAAGAAATACAATATAAAAATAGATAAGAGAAATATTATATAAAAACAGGACATAGACACTTCCCTTTCTACCATCCAATGTAATTAATCATTTGTTTGACAAAAAAAAGTAAAAAATCATTTCCCATGGCACCCCTGATGATTTCTTATGAGCTTCTTATTATCCACTTTCCAGGCTTTACGGGAACCGGCTGCATTTGCCAAGTCGACTGGTTATGAATCCGAGGTCCCCCATGAAAAGCTGACCATAGCCCAGGCCAAGAGGGGCACACCAGGTTCCCACCGATTTCCATTTTAAAAATGGTGTTGTCTGTAGATTTTGGTTTGACTACAACATTTTATTTACGACAGCTGTTAAAGTTTATAATAACCTCGACTGCTAATCCCGTGTTATTCATCATTACAAGGTGGAAAGCCCTTGGCAGCCATTTTACATTGTCCCTCACTAAGCGAATACATTGATTTTTTTTTTTTTCCCGTGCCATTTTCATGTTATTTTCCATCTCTACAGTGAAAACTGCCGCCATGTGTGACGTACAGTTGTACCAATATGTCTTGGAGATCTTATCATTGAATATGTAATTCTTCCTTTCACATTTCTTGTAGCTCATAGACCAGTGCGCGTGTACGCTGATGGCATATTTGATCTTTTCCATTCTGGACATGCCCGAGCTCTGATGCAGGCCAAAAATGTGTTTCCCAACACACACCTGATAGTGGGAGGTAAACTGCGACTCTTGCTTGTGTATTAATTGGTGGTAGCGTAAGAAAATCAGCCGAGAATGCAATTGCGTTTGTTTGTATGAAGTGTGCAGTGACGAGCTGACGCACAAGTTCAAGGGCTACACGGTGATGACCGAGGACGAGCGCTATGAGGCCCTGAGGCACTGCCGCTATGTCGACGAGGTGGTGCGAGATGCTCCCTGGACCCTCAGCACGGAGTTCCTGACGAAACACAAGGTCAAAGGTCGTGTAGTTGGAAAAGAAGCCACCTTTTGGATGATGCTTTTTAACACTTTGGTGTGACACGTGTAGATTGATTTTGTGGCCCATGATGACATCCCTTACACCTCTGCTGGATCAGAGGATGTTTATAAGCACATCAAGGCAGCAGGTGAGGAGTCATAGTATCACAGTAGTTTTCATTTTACTCATGCCATGTAAGCACGGTCAGGTGGTTCGGCTCCAGCTCATCCATGGGGGAAAATGGCGGATGGATAGCTAGTTCAAGCTTGAACATTTGTCACGTGTGTCATTGTGGCAGGAATGTTTGTGGCCACCCAGAGAACAGAGGGCATCTCAACGTCCGACCTGATCACCCGCATTGTGCGAGACTACGACATTTACGTACGACGCAACCTGCAGAGAGGCTACACTGCCCGGGAACTTAACGTTGGATTCATTAACGTAAGGCTGAAATATGTTTGATTACCGGTACTCTATCTTTTTTTTTTTTTTTTAGCAACCTGAACAGAAATTAATCACCTTTATGTTCATGACAGGAGAAGAAATATCGCCTTCAGAACCAGGTGGACAAGATGAAAGAGACCGTCCGTACAGTGGAAGAGAAGTCGAAACATTTTGTGTACAGAGTGGAGGAGAAGAGCCAGGACCTCATCCATAAGTGGGAAGAGAAGTCACGGGAATTCATTGGAAACTTTCTGGAGCTTTTTGGACCAGATGGAGCTTGGGCATGTTTACCTTGATATTCAGTCCTCATAAAAATATTATGCTTGAACAACTATATACGTTTTTTTTTTTACCCCAGATGATTTGGGGCATATTTCTACCTCCATCCATTCCTTTTCTATAGCACCTGTCTTACATACTAAAACTACAAAACATATCTGATGAAGTGTCCAATGAGTGTGTATTATCTCCTTCTTTAATATACTGGCCTTGCATCTACTGTTCACATTTTTAATCAACATTGTGCCAAGGTATTCTTACTGTTGAAGCATTCTAACAAGCTCCACCTTTCTGTTTGTGTCCTTGTGCAGCACGCTATTCAGGAGCACAGTGGACGAATGCTCCAGGCTCTGTCGCCTTACTCATCCCCTCGTGGCTCCCCCAGCAGCAGTCCCACCAGAATGCGCTCAGGCTCTCCTGACTCCTCCTCAGCTTCCTCCAGAACGTCTCCCTCCTCCACTTTACCACCTGCCTCCCCATCCACCCGCCGCCACTGAAATGGGAACACTTTTCTTAGTCAAGGCTACCTCCAAATGTGCAAATCTGAATTTATGGTCTTAATGCTGGATCCAATTTTTTTTCCAAGTATGATTCAAAGTATGTCAGAGAATTTCCCTGCTGATTCAACTCAATAATAATCGCTATTAATTTGTTACTGGTTTATTTAAATTAAAGTACAACACATTCGTTGTTATGGTGTTTTGTCCATTAAAAGGTACAAGAAACAAATTTCAATTTCTATGTACTCTACATGTTGCATGCTCAACCGGAAACTGATATGCATGATATGATGACATGTATTTTTTTCGTGGCAAAAGTTCATTAAAAAAATCTGCGACACGACTCGGGAAATCTCGACGTCATTGGGCTTCTTGGGATTTGTAGTTTTTAAGTGTTCGACGCGCATGGCCGTGACGTCATAACTCCACCTGCTGCCACAGACCGGCCAATACAGATTAAAGATGGCGCCCTCTCGTACGCTGAGGTGCTGCAAACGGGCTCTTAACTGGATACCTGTCCTGTTTATTAACCTGGTCGTTGGCTGGTCGTACTACGCTTATGTTGTGGAGCTTTGTGTTTGTAAGTATACTTTATTTAATTAAGTTTATAATTTTATATACGTGTATATGTAAATTTGTCGTGGAGGTGAATATGCGGTTGTGTTGACAATTTCCCGGTCGCCAACTTGTCAGCTGTTATTTGTCGAAGTGTGATTTACGATTATTTCCGGGCTTTAAAGTTAGGTTGCTCTTCATTTATTTTTTTGTATTAGTTTTTTTTCCATTTACTACAGTTTTTCCATCGAAGAATTCTAATTTGACAAATTGTGCTTTTGCGCGCTATAAGAGGAAGCGTAACGGTATCCTCACGTCAACTGTTATCTTCTGAACTATGGAACCTAAAATAAGTTCTGTAATGCACGTTTAGAAGGCAGTTGAAATTCTTGAAATATTGCATTTTATTCTCATGTGCTTACATGGCTTTTTCCTCGTAACAAAGTTATCTGACTGACATCAGTACATTTTATTTTTTTTTAGAAGGCACCTTTCAGAACTTTTCCATCGACTTAAGTGTAATGAAGTGAATTAGTGTAACGTTTGAATTACAACGTATCCCCCCCCCCCCGCCCCCTGGTGTTTACCCAGAATGCACGAGTTATTTAGGTAAATGTTTCAGAAGTAATTAGATTTTTTTTGTCAAACAAGCAGGATGACAGTTATTCATTTATGAGAATACAGGACTGAAAAGCATCCACTGTCCTTCATTACAGATGGCTTCTTTTTAGTTGCCAGCATGGAACTGATGATACCATTATCTGCATCTCGATGATTTTTAGCTGCTGTGGTCAGGCGAGGGACGTCCCTTCTTTCTCAACAAAGCTCTTTCTCATTGTCTTATTGCAAGGGGGGTGGGGTACTGCAAGCGGTGCCAGGCCGCTGCCACATGGTGCCAGGACTGGGTGTCGTGCAATGGGGGATGTGAATTTATGCATTCTTGATGAGCACTAACTGATACTTTTGTCTACTTCCTTTGTAGATACAATCACAAACAATGCAGAGAGAAGTAAGTGACCGTGCATTTTCCTTTTTAATTTTTTGTGAGCAAGTATTACATTAGAGTTGCTTCATCTTTGCTTCCTCTCAACAGTCAGCTACCTGGTCATCTTCCACATTTTCTTCTTCATGTTCATATGGTCTTACTGGAAGACCATCTGCACCAGACCTGCCGAACCATCGAAAGTGGTAAAAGAGAGATTTTGTGTGTGTTTTGATCTTTATACTTTTGTCGCGCAAGCATGTTTTGCCTTGCACTGCTCGCAGTTCTGAGGTACAGGCCAGGTGCTCATCTTGGCCCTTGTCCTCATGTATGGTCATTAGCGCTATAATTTCTTGTACTGTCAGTTCGCCCTGCCGAGAGCGGAGAAAGACCAGTTTGAAAAGGAAGAGCAAGCGGAGATGCAACAGGAAATTCTGAAGAAGGTGGCTAGGAATTTACCCGTCGACACACGCACAGCGGGAGGAGGTGAGGCCTTTGACCGCGATTGTAAACACTGACTGCATTGTAAGCCGTTCAAGATCAGACCACCAGGGAGTGTGCTTGAACAAAGGAAATTCACACACCTCCCATCATTAGTCATGTCATCATTCGTCATCGTCATCACCTTGACACGCTAGCACGAAACAAAAAAAAACGGTAACTAGCAGGAGCCCATACAAGATGAAGAATTTCACAATTTTCAACATTTTGCAAAAAGTTAAGTACTCCCTGTGCCTCCAAACTGGGAAAAAAAGTTTCTCAACAAATGTATTTTATTCCAAAAACAGAAAATGTATTATTCTTTTCAAATTGGTTGGTTGGTCTTTTAACCAAAATTGCTGACATGGCATTAATCGAAACCAACAAACATGATAATAATGAAAGTAGTACGTGTTAGAATCTAAAACTGATTATGCACTTTTACATTTTGCTCAAAAATATCCATCTTGTTATAAGAGCTTGTGTTTTCTTGCTCAGGCGCAGCAGGTTCATGCGTAGCCTGAGCAACATTTAACGGGAAGGCTAATTGGACTCCGGTGCACTTGTTTTTCCTCTTCGGGCACACGTGATCTCTTCCACCCAACAACAACATGTAGAACACTGTCATGTTTTTATACAGCATTATAGAGGTGGCATATCTGTTAAGGGTGGAAGTAGCTCATCACTCAGGACCTAGGATTTGGAACTCGAGGGTCCTGCTGCGGAGAAAAACGACGTCGTCGGAGGGATACATTTACAAGCAGAGTTGTTTGCGTACCCCTTTTCACTCTGACATTTCTGTGTATACCTTGCATGTGTGTGATCTGCTTCTCTGTGTGTGGCACAACACAAAATATCTGCCTTTGATTTAAAGGTAATTTTCATATTTACAGGTAATGTGTTGGAAAAAAAAAAGACAAAATGGACGCCAAAAAAAAAAGTCATTCTATTTTGTTCTATTTGCTCTAGTCATCCGATACTGTGACCTCTGCCAGGTGATCAAACCTGACCGCTGCCATCATTGTTCAACCTGTGAGATGTAAGTCGATGCACTTTATTTAAGACTTATTTGTACTCATAATTATATTAAAAAATGTTAGATGTAAATGTTGGATGCTGTTCAGGATGTTCTGAAAGCAGCTGTGCACTCATAGTTTTGTTCACTGATGTTTCAATAAAAATGCATTAAGTATCGACCTCCTCATCATCAACATGAAAAGTGCACAGTGACTTTCGGAACAAACGTACTTTTCTGCGCATGTTAAAATGATATTGTCAAATGATGTGTTAACCTAATTACACATCTCCTCTATTTTCTGTTGTTCAAGGTGTGTGCTCAAAATGGACCATCATTGTCCCTGGTACAGTAACTAAAAAAAACAAAAACAAACCTATTTTGTTGTCATGTGTCAAGCTAGCAAGGGTTTTTTTTCTCCCCTCTTTTTCAGGGTGAATAACTGTGTCGGCTTCTCAAACTACAAGTTCTTTGTCTTATTTTTGGCCTATGCTTCACTTTACTGCGGCGTGATATGCGCTACAGTTGTCCAGTACTTCATCAAATTCTGGTCTGTGAGTACAGACGCTTCTTTTATCCAAACCAATTGACATTTTGTACTTCCTCACAAGCAACATGTACATTTAGTTTGTATTAATTGAGTCGAGGGTCAATAATTGGCTTTCTTTTCTTCTCCATAGAAACATCTTCCCAACACGCATGCCAAATTCCACATATTGTTCCTTTTCTTTGTGGCAGCGCTGTTTTTCATCAGCATCCTGTCACTCTTCAGCTACCACTTCTGGCTCGTAGGCAAGAACAGGACCACCATAGGTACTTTTGTATTCTGGAAACGTGGCTTGGCTGATGTCACGCTTGTGCAATTTAACAGTTTCTTGCTGCTCCTCAACAGAGGCTTTTCGGGCCCCGGTGTTTGTAAAAGGTCCAGACAAAAACGGATTTTCTCTCGGCTTCAAGCGCAACGTCGCCGAGGTTTTTGGGGATGAAGCGAAGCACTTCATATTCCCTATTTTTTCCAGGTGAAAAATGTTCTCCTCTAATTTGGAAGTGCACATAATATGGAGACAGATTGAGTACGTGAATATACAAGTAACCCTTGACTTTTGATGTTTCGTCAGTCTGGGGGACGGGCATTCTTTTGCAACCAGACTGGTGCACATAGATCCTGAACAGGCAAACGGCGTCTTGCAACAAAATGGCAAAAGGTTATTTTAAGTTACTTTAAAAAAAAAAAAAAAATCAAACATTTCATTTGTTGGCTGTTGATTATTTTTTGTTGTTGTTGCAATTAATCACCACTGTGACTTGAATTATAGTCTTTCTAATGAGGAAATAAACCCAAATGGGCTGGCCAACGATACACAACACGAAGTGGATGACAAGAAGGAAGAGAATGGTACACTATATTTAAAAAAAAAAAAAAAAACTATTGAATTGAGTGTCATTCTACCAAGCGGGCGTCTCAATTTTTGGATGCTGTTTTTCTGTTTTAGGAGGAGTCCAAACAGTGTCCGTGGCCATGGAAAGCGAGCCATAGAAGGTATATCAAATAATTACTAATTATATCTTGGCAGGTTTTCTCCAGTTTTTTTAAGTACTTTTTCTTTTTTCTTATCCAGCTGACCTCACATGTTGCCTTGACCATCAGCACGTCCACTGAAGCCATCCTTCAGTCCCGATATCTTGTTTTTTTTTTTAATGTTAGGTCGCTACTTGGTACTACGAGGGCTTTGTCATGACCCTTTAGACTGCCGCACTCCGATCCAGCGGTTTGCATTAGTTGTTGTCCTAAAACATGAACAACAAAATGGTCATGTTTTTACTCTCCGAGCCAGTGTGTATATTTTACTTCACTAATTCATTGACATGCTATTCAGTATTATTCTAGCCTCCTAAAGTACGTCTCATGTTAGTTAAGCCTCCGTACGCACTGAATGGATGAGGAGAGATGTACGCTGCCAACCCTACGTGCAATACGTCCAAGGAGATTCAGCACAGTGAATCGCTTTTTTTTTTGTCACACGCTTAAAAGTATCCTGGTGATTTAAGCTTCACGTGTGAGAACTAAATCTAAAACTAAAAGTTTAACTCGATGAAACTATGATACCAAGTGTCAATTCACGTTTAACACATGTACTCACTTCCGCTGTACTATCAATATGTGTAAATGACTTCCTTGTACTGTTTGTAACCATAAATATTATAAAGCACAAAGTGTTGACAGTATTTGAGATGTCTTTCTTTTGCGTGTCATCTCTGACGTCAGTCCACCCCACACTATGTAGAAGTAATTAAATCTATTCCCAGCAGTTTTTTTTTTTAATACACAATTACCCGAAAGGCCCACACCCAGCCAAAGTTCGCGTGCACTGATACATTCATTGCCTCCCTATTGGTGTCGTTTTAATGACTGCGACTGTCTGTGAATGAATGAGCGACAGTTACTTCTGGAGGGATTCTCGTAAACCCGTCATTTCTTCACGTGTCATCAAGCCATGGCTCCTTAAAAGTAGCATACGGTTAAAGTACACTTGACTTTTGAACCCATTGCACACACTGCCATGTGAAGGAGAAAGACTTTTTTTTCCACCCCATCCACCTACCGTCACCTTGCAGGTAGAAGCTTGGCTTGATCAGAGTGTATTAAGTTCCAATAACAGGACTTTACAGGGGGGAAATTTAGGCAAGAAGAATATCGGGAGCCATGGAAGAAGTTGACAACATCACGATGGATCCCGCCTGTTTACAGGAACCCCCTCTGGCTATGGATGTGATCAAGCGTAAGTCTTTGCTTATCAAGCAGGTCAAGTGAATGACAGATTGTAGCCGCGCAGCAATGTTGAGCATCTGAGAGTCTCCAAAGTTTCCCACTGCTTTTAGTGTCTGCTCTGGATATTCTGCTCCTCATCCACTGCAAAATAACAATTAGCTCATAATAAGTTGGCAGGAAGAATAATTCAAGACTTTTGTACAACACCTCATGGCCTCTTTAGAACAATAGCCACTTTTTTAATCCACTCAGAGAATGCTCTTATGTTGCACTGCTTTTTTTTAACCTTTCTTTGGTATGTTCTAAACAGAGCTCGATGCGTTCGGAATCTGCCTGTACGCCATGCTCACCTTTATGTCCTTCATATCCCTGCTGCTCTACTTGGAGCAATGTGTTTACATTTATAAAAAACTGCCCTACCCGAAGAAAACAACCGTCATCTGGGTCAACGGAGCTGCACCGGTGAGCCATTGCCTCCTAAATTCATCTTCGATTAACCACTCGAATAAAATGTGTTGAAATAACGATGGGACTTTGGAATGATGGATGTTTTAATGCATGATATTCTTATTTCAGGTCATTGCCACCATGTCTTGTTTTGGGATGTGGATCCCCAGGGCTGTTATGTTCACAGATATGACATCAAATTGGTGAGTTTATTTTTATTTTTATTTTTTAAACCTTTGATGTTGTACACAGCGTTCAATATTTTAATGTGGAAAAAAAAAAGATAATTACAACTAGTGTCGTTGGAAATATGCCCTTGAGCAAAGGCACTCTATTGTCACATCATCAACTACAAAACAACAGAGTGAAATCTTGCGTGTCAAGTCCGAGTGTAGTTTAAACCACTCGATGAATCATTACACAGGAAACGATCACAGGTCACACAATACTTGCAACTAGTTAGAATGTTTGCGATACACCACTGTTAGCAATGCATGAATTGCGGTGGTTACTAAAGCGCCGTTGTATTTCTGTAGTTATTTTGCAGTGGTGGTCTACAAAGTCCTGGTCCTGCTGATCGAGGAGTTGGGTGGCAGCGATGCGTTTCTGAAGCGCTTTTCCGGGAAACCCTTCAAGATCACCACGGGGCCTTGCTGCTGTTGCTGCCTGTGTTTACCTCGCGTACCCATGTCACGGTACCGACGCTGAACGTTTTGATCCGCTTGTCGTCTGCAATGGCGTTAAGTGCCACCGCTTATTTTATCGGTTTGAAGGGGCATGCTGTTCCTGCTGAAGTTGGGTGCACTGCAGTACGCCATCCTAAAGACGGTGCTCAGTGTCCTCTCCATCGTACTGTGGACAAACGGCAACTTTGACCTCTCTGACGTAAGTTTGACTTTCCTGCTTCATCCCTGAACTGCAAGCGATTTGCATACAAACCGTTTTTTTTTTTTTCCAGCTAGAGATCACCGGCACTGCAATTTGGATCAACCCGTTCATTGGCGTTCTCACCATCACCTCCCTGTGGCCCGTCGCCATCGTGTTCATGAACACCAATCATCTTTTACGCAGCCTCAACATTGTACCAAAGTACGCCATGTACCAAGTGAGTAGACAACGAGCAGTTGGCTATGAATGTAGCATCTGGCCAGTACGAATTTCAGTGGGACGAGTACAATTCCCTGTCGTGTGCACATCGATCGACGTATGCTGCGCGGATGTTACCCAACTTAAACACAATACAAGGGCTGCTCAGTGCATTCCAATCATCAAGTGCTTGTTTTTAATCCTTAGCTAATACTCGTATTAAGTCAACTGCAGACATCCATCATCAACATCCTGGCTCTGGATGGAACAATCGCCTGCGCCCCTCCCTTCTCTTCGCAGGCCCGTGGATCCAGTGAGAAACATTTCCACGTCTCTATTTTTGTCCTCCCCTTTGGCGGGACATGGACCCAATCAATCCCTTTCTGTCTTTTGCCCGCAGTGCTGAGTCAGCAGATGATGATCATGGAGATGTTCATCATCACCCTGGTCACTCGCTTCTTTTATCGCCGCACATATGACACCCTTCCCTCACCCGCACATAACCACCACCTCAAGGACGGAGCCCCCCTGCAGGCCGTTCACGTGGAGCATGACGTCTGAATGAGGGGAGCTGAAGCGCTTTTAACCGAGGTACCACCGGTCAAATTGGATGTGGGGCGAAACTACCTCATCTGTCACTCAAGGGGGAGAAAATAAATCTTTGCGTGATCAGTATTTCCTCAACGCTGTATTTGCTAATTTCATCGATAGACAGTACAGGATGAATCAAGTCATTTTACATAATTGTTGCAAGAAAAACACAGTGTGCTGTAATCCCTTGACTACGGGTACTCAAACTAATAATATCTAATACAAGAGCTGCGTCAACAATTATGCAACAATTGATGCTGTCATATGATAGACACAATATGTTCATTATTGTCGCTGCATCATACTGGAACATATTTCCCACTTCGACGGGACCAAAGTACGAAATTAGAAGTATTTGTATTGTATCATTGCGCTGTCATACAGTTTTTACAGCACTGAAAACTCTCATGATTAACTTATTGTTGAATTCATACCACTTACATACCACGTAAATTCAATATTATGGCTCAATGTATTGAGGATCAAGTGTTGGTTCTGTGTTTCAGCCTTTTCAATGTGTGATGTTTGTCTTCATATCTATGCAATGCTCCCACCAAAACTTCTGTTGCCTGTGGGGGGGAGAAAAAAAAAAACGCTACCAAAGGTTTATTTCAAGACTGCTGACCCACTTAGTACAAAGCGGGAAATACTTTGTGCTGCGGATGAGGTGGCATCTTTTTTCTGCTGTTCCGCTAATGGCCAAAAGAGAGCGTGTTCCACTTCAAAGCCTCATGCGCTGACCTGAAAATAAAGATCTATCGCTCTCCCCCTCCACCTCACACGCCTCATTTATAAAAACGGCAAAGTTGAAATGTTTCATCAAACAACTGTCTTACATTTTTACTTAATACTAGGTTTTACATTATTCTAATAATTCTATACTTACACGCCAGCTTTTCTGTTCACTTGAATTTCCAAAACAGATACTTTCTTGTTTCCTTGTAGCTACTCCGCAGCAGTTATGCAATCTTTCTCATGACTCCATTGTGTTCAGTTTTGGTTCCAAGGCTCGCTTGTCTGCCGCTTTGAATTGGATTTATTCGTTCTAAACATAACATGAAGACCCAAGCCTCGCATTTTCTTTTCAACCTACCGGTAAATATTCGACCACACCTCATCGAAGGATAAACAATAGATCTTGGTTGTATAACTTCAGAATCTTTTCTTCATGTTTTGTGTACACTGGATATAAAAGTCTACACACCCCTGTTAGAATACCACCGTTTTGTGAAATAAAAATGAAACCAAGATAAATCGTTTCAAAACGTTTTTCCACCATTAATGTGAACTGAAATCTGTCCGATTCAGCTGAAAAAAAAAAATCCAACAGGGGAAGTCAAAATAAACAACTAACATCATGTGATTGTGCAAGTGTGCCCACCATCTTCATGAGTGGGAAATGGTTGGGTTCAGAATGAACTAATTACGTATAAACTCATGAAAAATGGAACGTCGGATTTCAAGAATTAGTTTGAAGGAGCCGTCATTCCTGGCACAAATTCTTCAGGCTTCTGCTCGAAAGAAATGTTCAAAAGTTTAAGAGGTTTGAACGGGTGAGTGGACTTTTTCTATCCACTGTATGTAGCCTGGCTCTGACTCTCACACAGTTGATAAGAAAATGGCCACTTTACTCAGAATGAAGCTTCATTTAGTGATATTGATTATGCCTGTGGAGATATTTGACCATATCGTGATCATTTTTCACATGCAAATTTCTATTAATAGCCTAATTGTCTCTGCGGTTTATGTAAACAGTCGTCAGGCGTTTTGGAGAAAGAGAGAACATGTCGATGACAGCCCCTGGCTCTGCATTGCTGACGAAAGCAGCTTACCCCCTCAGTTGCCATGGTAACTGGGGAGAGGAGCCAGGCAAAAGCGATGCAAAGGGGAGGGGCTTTCGAGGGAGAACTAGAGGAGAAAGCATTGGAGGGACAGAGGGAGGGGACGCGGACAGACGATAACATAGTAAACGTGGCGAGGCCAACGCAGGTGAAGACGCGCTCTTTCGACGGAGACAAAGATAAACTCGGATATAAATGCTCCAACTGGCGAGTCGTGAATAAGAACGGCATCAAAAGAGGGGAGGAGACGTGGGCTGACGCATCGGAAAGATGGATGTACAGATGGAGAACGTGGACCCCCCGCCTTGTGAATCCCAACCAAGTGGAAAAATAAGAAAAGGATTCAAGCTGTTTGGTAAACGCAAGCCCGGCAACATCTTTTCTCTTAAAAACAACAAATCGCCTGTCACCAGGAGCCAAACCCTCGATGGATTACCCGAAGGCGCCGCGCCTGACTCCGAGCTGGAGGCGGACAAGGAGAAGGCGCGGGAGGTGAGTCAAGGAGACGGCGAGCATGCAGCGGAAGAGCCGACGGGCGAAGATGGCGTCCCGGCCGCCGCTCGCAACTCCATCTCGTCGACCGGCTCGACCAAGACCCTCCGTTTTTTTTCACGGCTGAGGGGAGCCCGCAGAGGAGGTGGGGACCGCAAAGTCCACACGGTCTGCCAGCCGTCGACTCGACAACGGCAAGGGTTGAAGGGTCTCTTTGGCAGCATGAAGTTACGCCCGAAAGACGAGGAGGACAAGGTGGACGCTCCCCCGAGCCCACTCCTCATGTCCTCACGCTCTAACAGTGTGGAAATCATCAAAGAGGACATCGGCCTCACCCCCAAATCGCAACCTCGCTCTCTGGAGAGCCCAGACAAAGCGAGCAGCGAGAGCTCCCTGACACAAGCAGACGATGCGAACAGAACTGAGAAGGACGCGGGACCCGTGCCTGCTGCAGAAGCTCCAGTGGTGCCCGCCGAGAGCAGCCTGGGCTCCTTGCTGGACGACATCTCCTCGCTCCTCACCTTCGAGTCCATCTCAGGAGGAGACATCATGGCTGACGTCAAGGCTGAGTGGAGCAAAGCCAGATGCGGCCCCAGCCTGGAAGCACCCGAGGTCTCGGCATCGGCCACTTTTCCTTCATCCGGACCTGCCGCCGCCTGTCCTCTGACCTCCGCCTCTTGCTCACCCGCAGCTGCCGGCGGTCATTCTCTGACTTATGCGGCAACCTCAACCTCGTCTTCTGTCGCTACGCCGGTTGTGACCAGTTTGACCAAATCCTCCACACTGACAACTGGATCAGTGAAACCAAGTTCAGACTTTTCTCCAGCCTCAGAGCAACCTTCTGCTGGGATTACAATAAAATCACCTCAGTCAACCACAAATGCAAAACTTTCACCGAGCCCTCCCACAATGGCCGCCCCTTCAATCGCAATGAAAACCATACCGAGCACGACTCCCATGAACCGGAAATCTCTGGACAGGACGCAAGAAAGCACTTGTAACTTTGGCGACATGGCTTCATCAGACACAGCAACTCCCCCCGTCCCTTCTCCTTCTCCAACTCTTGCCTCAGTAAGTAAACCTCCCGCTGTAGCTGCATCCCATAAACCTGCAACCCATAGTCTGTCTTCCCCTGCTACCTGCACTCGACCCGATAGCAATTTTCACACTTCCTCTTCCGCCAAACCTCAAAATGTAGCTCCAAAGGTGGAAACTGCGCCCAGTCCTGTTCAAAGTCACCCTCCTTTAATTTCCCTCCCCCCAATCACCGCAACCATATCCAAACCCGTACAAACGACCAACCAACCGGTGTCCAATAGGATCTCCGTCATGCCAGAATCTCCCCGACCTGAGCCGAGCCCAACCGCTTTTACAAGTTTCTCTATCGCTAAAAAATCTCCCGTGTCTTTAGATAGCACTGTTGTTGCACTTTCTAAAGAACTTCGGACAACCGCAGGTCAGAGTCCAGTTCCCCCTCTGCCCCCTGTGACTGTATCGAAAGACCCTCCTGTTCCTGCATCTTTAGTTTCTGTGACTAAAGATCCTCCTGTTGCCGGGCCAACCTCGACGACCGAGCCCCCTGCCCTGACCCATATTTCCGTGTCGGTGCCCAAAAACCCTCCTGCTCCAGTACAGATTCAACCGAAATCACCCGACCTGCCTACCGCTTCCCTCCTCACAACTCCCCCTGTGCCTTTGCCAAGTGACACCGCAGCATCTAACAAGATGAGCGGCAATGAGCCATCCACAAACGGACAGTTGTCTCGCCCGAGTAGCGCAGAAGCGCGGACGGTCAAAGTGGAGGAACAGCATAATGGGTCACGCATGGACGTCCCCAAAGAAAGGAGGACGCAAGTAAGGGCACTTAGCAAAATACCCGTGGTAGGAGGAGGCCGCGTCGGAAAGCAACCCGTGCGGGACATCCAACATACCGATGACGATTCAAGCAGGGACCCGCCCACTCCAATAGAAGACGACGGCCGTCATTTGGACTTTCGCAGCACAGGGAGCGGAGACAAAGGTTGCAGTGTCGAGGTCCATGTGGCCACCTTCAAACCCAGTCAGGAGGAAAGTCAACCGCCTCACCAGTCGAAGGCCCCCGCCGGTGCTCCGCGTGACTCCAAGATCCCCGTCAAGCACGGTGCACAGTCTCCACCCGCATCCCAAACCCCTCAAGCGAAAGAAACCCCTCGCACCAAGATACCCGTCTCCAGAGTCCCGGTTCGGAGGGTGGCGAATAAGCCTGCAACTGCTGGTGCGGGGAGAAAATAATAAAATCCTATGACACGCCATGTCCGTTCTCCAAAGTTATGACTGCAACCATTTTCCCCCTTTAACGTCAACGTTCATTGTCACCAACCGGCTTCACAAGACCACAAACTACAGGAAGGAACAGAAATTAAGCACAAACATCTCACACACAAAGTCACAGAAGGGTCAGGGTCAAATCTGAACAACAATTCATCTACAGCAAGATAAAAAGTTCCCTTGGAATGCCCACACACAAAACACAACTTGGACTGGTGCCTTTTTTGAAAGGTTGCTTTTCCTACAGGTTTCAATTCAATCTTTTCTACACTATTTTCAACTTTTGTTACACAGACGTTTTGTAGAGGCCGTCAACAACCTTCTTGTCTTTCTTTCCGGGACCACTCTTGTTTCTATCCAGAAACCGCGCAGCTCCTAATATACATTCCACACCTAGCTCGGGATCGACTGTATGTAGCAGAAAACGTGCCATTTTATATTTGCACTCGTCCAATGTACATGCTCTTATGTGTTTGCCTGCTCCTATATAAAGATGGGTTGATCACATGGTGGACAAAGGGAGAGACTGGGACTTTGAAACAGGGACGGAAAGGACTCGGCCGCCATTACGGCTGGCTCCGCGGACGTTTGAGAGGATGCAGAGATGTGTTTTTGCAGTTTGTATATTGACACATATCCTCATCCTGCTTCTGCTCAATCTGTGTGCATATAGTCTGACCGATGTAGTTTCCTATTTAATCAATAAAATGAGATGTGTACTTGGTCAGTTTGTGCTGTTCAAGCGGTGGGTCGGCATGGCATTTTTTTTTTTTTTTTTTTTAAAGCGGCTCATAAAAGAGGATTTATGAAGTGGGCCGGATTATCTTTTCTGCTAATTTAATATGGAAGGAAATGACATAAGCCTGTCATTCAGGAAAAGATAAGAGCATATAAAGATTTTTTTTCAGCTTGGTTTCACTCTGACCTCCTCGCAGAGCACGATTGTGACAGCGGTCGCACTGCGAGTTCACTGACCTGAATAGAAAGCACATTAATGTCAATTTACAACCTGGCCAATCCCCTTCGAGAGAACGCGGTTATCGCGCAGCTCACTAACGAGAAGGCTTTGGAAATCGGTGTCGTTGCTCTTCGTGGTGCGTGTGGTGTGTTTGTGCATCTCTTTTTTAATCAGAGGCGAACATTCTGCAGGGGAAGAGTTAAAATGGAAAAACAAGGCATACAACACAGAGTACATAGACTCATGCGAGAAAAAAAAAAAAACATTGACAAAAAGACAATTGAGGAGGTCTGGTGCTAAAAAGAGAACAAATCTCCCACACAGCAACAAGTGGTTATTTGTTGCGGCCAATGGCTATTAAATATTTACACTTTAAGAGCATGTCGAAGTAATGCTTCTCCGAGTCGAGATTCTAATTACATTATACACTTGGGAAATGGATGGCATGGTTCCCGCTGCGGTTTACATTAGGAAACTCGTTCAGGAAATTTCAATGAATGTCCTTTTTGTCGGGAAGCTTTTCACATGATTTCCCGCTAATGTCTCTTTCTCGCTTATAAGTCATGACTACAACAGCACTGCTGCTAAGTCGAGCCACACAAGACATCAGGCTTGACTTTTGAGACTCATTGCATAAGCTTTGACAGACAATCAAGTGTTTGTGCGCTCACAGTGCGGTACACTGATTACATGGCCCATAATGCACTGGGACAGCCACCCTGGTGCATCTCGTGTTTTGAGTCTGCATCTGCCCCCGGAGAGAGATGTGCCTCTTTCGAGCCTAATTTAGCATGCTTCATTCTGTGTTTCCATGCCAACCCCACTAGGTCAACCAATGGACGGCCGCTGGCATCGATGGGAGGAGCACATGAGTGCCTTGCTTACTCACTAAAAAGAAAACTTGCACTCATTAACAATTTGCATGATTGAAATACAGCGCACACACGTTTCAGAGCACTCAGATGTGGATTTGACCTGATTGTTTGTGTGTGTGTGTGTCAAGGTTTAATTATGCTAATCATTATTCATTTGCCCGGAGCAAGTAACGTGTCACATCATGCTGGTAAACCAAATAACTCATGCGCACATTTAATTTGGCGCATTGCTTTATGCCTGAGATGATGGTCATGATGACTATTTGGATCATCTTGCCATGGGATATTTAATACATTTTTTTAAGAGGAAGAACCATAAAGGCAATGGTGGGAAGTAATGTGAAAATACTTAAGATAAGTAAACCTTTATTTGTCTCACAATGGAGAATTCCCAATTACCGCACTTCTGCTAAAGTGTAGAGTGCGAGTTCTTTTGCCACCTCCGATTAAAGTTTTACTGGAAAGAAACATACATATAAAATTCTTAAAAAAAGAATTTATTCCTTTTTTTGTTGAAACCCACTATTAAAAAAACGTGTTGACTAACAAAACCATTCATATTGAAAATACACTATAAAACACGTATATTGAAATATAAAAATATATAAATGTGATAGACAACTCATATACAGGAGCGTGTTGATCTTAAATGGGGACATTTCAAATTGAAACTGACATCAGAGACCGAGAAAAGCATTACGTCATGCTGCTGAAATACATCGCTCACTGAGGGCCTCTGCTGGTGGACAAAGAATACTGAAATGTTGAGCTCACGGACCGAGGATCACAACATGACCTCATCACGAATTGTCATTAGCTCCTGTCGCCGCTAGAGGGGGCCACTCCCACAGGTTCTGCTTTCCAAAATGACAATACTGGCAGCTGCGTCACAAATACTGGCGTTTAGGAGGTAATATAACACCGGAGAATATTAACACAAAACCACTGGAATATACTTGGAGATGTACGAAGCAATGTGAGTTCTTGCAAACACAAAGTAAGGAATTTTCTTTCGCAAATCACCAGGATGCTGATTGATTAAAAGAGTCGTAAGTGCATCGAGAACATCTGGCAAGTTGCTATTATGATTACGACAAAAGATAAATATAAAGATAGGATACGGACTTCGTGGCAAGACTACAAAACAGCTAGTGAGCGTCTTGAAAGTTGGTTACTACATGCGTTTTTGTGTTTGTTGACAGGAATGTGGAAAAAGAATTTAAGATGTGGATGATTGGCTAATTCCTTTTTTTTTATTCTGATCTGCTTGGAAACTGATTTTTTTGTTTGTCTGTTTGTTTGTTTTTAAAGCTTTGCTGCAGCAGTCCACTTTCTTGCCACCCTAAGTCGCCTCTCTAAGAAAATGTATCCACATGCCGCAAACTCGACCGTCACTTGAGTTGTTAGCAAGTTCTGGTTCCGACTGTGGTCCCTGTAGCGTGGTTTTCACAATTTCTATTTTGAAGTGTAATACTAGAATTGGCGACCCTAAACCGAGGCAAGGAGAGCTGCTCCAATTCCGACTTGTTGGCCATTCTAGTTCTGTCACAGAGAAATGTAGCTATCATACATAAACAACTAAATAGCTTAATTATGCGACTGGCATAGAACATATTTGATCTTTATACTTGATTACATTATAGTGAATGAGTTGTCACATTCAAACACTGTGAAGTGGAATCGTGCAAATCTTCTCTTCTGATAACAACAACAACAATAAAAAGACCTCTTTTGATCTGTTACACCATGAAGTGCATGTGTCCCTCTGCGCCGGTCACAATAACATCCATCCATATACGCATGGCCTCGGGGGACGGGGCCACCATGTAGTAGACCCGGTCATGAGTCTTCACACTAAAGGTGAGCGAGGGGTTGGGACTCTTGGTTGTAGATGGCAAGAATTGAAAGGAGAGAGAGTGAGAGCTTAGATGAGCAAAGTGAACAAAAAACAAAAAAAAAATAGCAGAGCATATCTTACTTTGTGTGCATTCTTCAAATGGTCATAGTACACCTCCTCTATTGCCTGGAAGTAGATGACTCCTTTCATCTTGGTCTCATGCTTGTCTGTGGTGGAGGGAGGGGGGGCAATTTTAGCCTTCAAAGTATGCCAGCATTGTTTAAAGGTGACATCACTGCTATCCTATGTCACATTTCCAATTGGAAGACGACTTCCTCACCTGCATAGTAAGTGAGCGTCCTGCGATTCTGGTCAAAAACAAACCAGCGCTTCTTCCAGGTCTTTATTTTGCCTCCCATTTTGACAAGGAAGCCTCTGCACGTTTTGTCCGTGATGGCCAGATGGAAGCAGGCGTCTGGATTGTGTCCCGCCGCCTCAATATGGCAATGAAGGTCAAAGTCGTCGTTCCTCATGGGCAAGTAGCGAGTCAGGAGTCGGGACTGTGGATGAAATCATGGATGATGTATTCATATGGTGTACCTACAAGACTTAAAACAGCGTTGGGCAAAGTTTTCACATCCGGTCCATGATGGAATACCTGAGATCTCTGTTTCTCCCTGAGCTTCACCTCCCTCTCCACAAGTTTCTGTCTCCGGTTGGTCTCCTCCTGCAGGCGTTTCTCCAGTTCCTCCCTCCGTCTTCGCTCTTCCTCCAGAGCTTGCCGGCGTATCTCCATTTCACGTTCCTGCGCGTGCCGGATCAGAATTGTCAGAATCACCATCAGGCACAAACAGAAGGTTTGTTCATTTCGTTTTTTTGGTTGCCATTGTAAAACTTTTTATACTGTTATTTTTGGATTGTATTCTGCAGTAGTAAATCCAAAACATTTGCCAATGACGGGTGCACGTCAGATACCCTGTGCTCAAGCAGCCTTAGCTTTTCCACCTGGGCCTCTCGGAGTAAACGCTCCATTTCCTCAAGCTTGGCCATGTTGGTCATACTGGCGCTGACAGGAAATAGAGAACACAACGGTTTGATTCGTGTGGGTGACATCATCGCCCTCAACATATACCAGAAATAATTTACGATGTCCAACCTGGAGATGTTATCTGGAGAGCATGCGGAGAAGCTGGTCTCCATACTGTCAGAGCTGTCCACGCTGATCGTGTCGGAGGCCTGGCTGTTGTCCGGGTAGGACAAAGAGTCCAGGAAAACGTTGTTCTCAGAGAGCAGCCGACTACAAAAATCACTTTTTCTTTGTCGGGTGTGTACGACGTCATTCATGTGCGTATGGCCTGCCGAGACAAGAAGACAATTTGAATCAGTCGATATTCAGCCCGTTTCCCCCTGCATGTTAAGTGACAGATCGTTACAGTATGTCATACAACCCGAGATGGAAAGCAAGGCCATTTGGTTGTGTTGTTTATTGGATGCGGGGAGTGCAACTATGACTCACTTTTTGGCTGGCGGCGAGCATTCAGGTCTCGAGGGGCAAAACTGAGCCCTTGGGGGATGACGCTGCCACAGCTGGAGCTTTGCGACAAAGGCAGATGGGCCTGTGGAGTGGGGGAAGGGGCGGGGGCAGAGTTGCATGCTGGTCACGGCACGGCACCCCAGCATTCACACAAGTGCAAGCATCTGTCGAACTCGCAGTGGATTCACGAGGACCGCTTTAAACGCATCCAGAGATGGCATTCCACCCCCACCCCTCCTCTGTGGCTCGGTTAACAACAAATAGGATCTAAAAGTCATCATGTTATGGGACAATTTCCTTTTCAAGCAGATGTGAAACGTTGTATTGATTAATAAATAACGACCTTGGGCGGAAGGGTGCGTCCCAGAGATCGGCCGTAGGGAGTGACGATCTGCTGGCTCCTCTTCGGAGTTCCGTTGTCGCTCAGATGGACCGAGTTTTCCTTGCCGCTTCTTCTCCTTTCCTTCACCGAGTGTATGTGCTAGAGCAGAAATGCATTAAAAACTTTTTTTTTTTTTTTTGCAAATTCCGTTATCATTCGCACGGATGTAAAGCCTTCAGCGTTGGACAGCTTAGACTTCATTTGTGGCTAACAGGTTGCGCAAGATTATGGTGGTCAACAAGCTATATTACTGATAAATGAACTGAAGTGTGGAGAAGCTTGTCAGAAACAAAAAAATATTGAAGGATAGTCATTTTTTATCAAAAAATTAAAATGTTGCTCCAAAATTGGAAATCTAACATTGTCTTGAATGACTTGAAATTAAGATTCACTGGAAACTGGGGCATTTAGCCCAACTCTCGATTGACTCGTTAATTGAGGAGTGTTTCTCGGACCAACTGTATTATTCTAACTGACGCCCACCTCTTTGATGGCCCCATTGCCGTGCGCCAAGTTCTGCCTCTCAGACAGCTCCGCATACTTTCCTTCCAAAGACGCCAGCTTGTCTCTCTCCTGCGGTCGTCATGATGACATCTTCAGTGATGGCAACCTATTCGTCGAGCTCGGCCAGCTTTGGCTGAATGGCTTACCTTCTGCAGCATGATGAGCAGATTGTTTTTTTCCCTCTGAAAGTCTTCCCTTTCCTGCTGGGACTGTAAAGTGATCTGCGAGGACTGTTTCTTCAGAGTTGCGAGTCTCTCCTGCGAGAAGGAAGAAAGCAGCAGAGTGTCACTTGAAATTGGTGGCACGCTGTATTACGTGGCAGCGTAAAACACTTCTTATTTTAGGAATCATTACATTTGTGTGTGATTTGAGATCTGTGCCCCCTTGTTATTCCCTAATTGTTTTGATACAATAGTTGTGTGTCCACCATCAAGTGTGAAATTCACCGACCAAATAAATCTGTAGTTATCTGCCTATTTCTTGAAATACATCTAATTCCGTCTAATTTGCACAACAACCACCCCCACGTCGAGAGTCTTAGCCAATAACATGATCAGCAAGCCATGGGAACATCCAGAGCCACTTCCGAGCAACTCTTCCATCCGAAACACCATAATGAGGAGGCGCTAACATGACATCGCCCTCATTACGCCTCCATCATGTGAAAGACAAAAGGTGAGTCGAGCTGCATGGAGTTTTGTTGGATGCACAGAGTGGCGTTCACTTCAAGCATTAGCTTCTGATAAGCTGCACATACTGGACCCCAAAGTTGTCGATGTGGTGACAGGAGGCATTTGTGCTTGGTGATCGATCCATATGCCACATACACACAGTATAGGGTATGAACTGCTGTCTTGGATTCTGTTTCAATTTTATTCCCACAATTTGCGTAACAAGCATGTACTTTAAAATATGTACTATTAATGCATTTTTTTTTTTTTGGTTGCGTTGTTAGCTTGCATAGATTTGAGGCTACAGTATGCTGATGCCAACAAGCCACACTGCAATAACTAAAAGTGAAGGCATATTAGTTATGTACATACTGTATATTATACTGTACACATTCTATTATGTACCTTGCGTGTGATAGCGAGACGCTGACAGTCAGCAATTTCTCTCAGTAACTGACTCCGATTTTCCTTCTCCTCATCCTGGTGAATCGCTCTCTCCAATTTTTGAAACTCCAATTCCTCCAAGCTTTTTGCTTGATCCTCTGCTTCCTACGACAGACAGGATATGCATATTGATCCGTGCACCAATCTAACGAATCTGTGAGCGGGTAAATTCGCTTTCAAATCGGTTTGGAAACGCTCACTTTCTGGGCACTTAAAATTCCGAGCAGACGCAAATGTGTCACAAGAATTCACGTGACATTGCTCGCTTTTCTTATTGGTCATTGCCAGGGCACAACAATACAAACAGGAACATGTTTCCTTGTCGTGTACTGTCAGGGACACTCTACGTGGAACAATATTGATCTTTCCTGATAACGTGTGTGCTTTCAAGGTACGTCGTTTTCGAAACAAGACGTACCAAGTGTGGACATGCTAGGCATTGAAGTTACCCGGTTTTACCATACGTTTCTAATTTGGGGAAACTGCTCATTTTGTCTAGCTCAGCTGTGCCACAAATTAAGAAGCCAGACCTCGTCTTTGTCAAATTCGCAATTTTTATGTTCTTTTAATACCTGTGCTTTCTCGGTGTGGCTAATCTCCTCACTAGTGTGACTATTTTCCTTAAGCTGGTCCAAAAGGTCATTTTCTTTTTGCAGCTGTGCCATCTCTGATTCTTGCTCCCCTTCCAGCAAAGCGCACTCGACCTCCATCTGCAGGAAATGATATTTAAAAATGGGTAGAAATGAATAAACTGATGATGAGCGAAGGAAAAAAAAATAAACACCTTCACATTTTGATACTCTTTGAACATGTCATAGCGTTATACAAATCCGACACTAAAAATGTGCACAGTACCAATAATTAATGCATTGATGTTTGTCAAAAACAAGCATTATTTTTGTAATGTTTGTGATGCACATTTTGTTGCATCTGCAGTAGACCTCGTTTTGGCCAGTGAGCGTAGCTGTTGCGCATTTGTATAGTTCAGTTACATAATGTCGGATGTTTTCTTGACTCATCAGCTGTGTTGTTATGCCAGGAGGAGTAATTATATTTTCAACACTTGTTTAAAGTATTAAACACTGTGTGGGCAATTTGTTGGACTGTGGTACGGACCTCTCTCACAGACTCTTCCATCTGGTTGTCCAGGTCTTTAATCTTCTGCTCCAGCTCCTCAATGTTGTTCACTACTTGGATCCTCTCCTCTTCAATGTGTGTTACTTGCTGCTTCAGCTGCACACTCTCCAACACCTGGATGCCATACAAGGAAGGTCGGTTTGGATATTCTCTCTGTCAGCCCCACCACACACACACAACATACATCTTATATGGACATTTATGATCCGAGCTTAACATAAATATCTCCATCATAACGTTTCATGGCCGGGGAACGGTTTTCTAAAAACCAAACATTGAGTTACATTCTTACATTAAGTGTGATGTTAAACACCCAGACAAGCAGTATATTCCAGCCCCTTTTGAGAGTAACGGCAGCAGATGTTTTAACTTGGTAACTGTTGGATGAATGACAACAACAACAGGATTCCTTTTGGCTTGGCCAAATGGAAATCGGAGCATTTTGTTGCCAGTCTTGCCAAAGTACCCCAGAATCTCTCGTTAAGAATCACTCAAATATTTATTTTTGTTGGTCCTTCTTCTAGCAAAGTGCAAAGAGGGATCATATTGTGTCTACAAACTGATGTGACAAGCAATTCCCAGACATGTTTAGTAGAACAATATTTTTTAACTGGCACAGTGCAGAAAGCATTGGCTTGAATTGGAGTCTATTAACATAAAAAGTTGTGCTGATGTTTAATCATTAGTCTCATTTTTTTTTTTTCAGTAGAGAGCTCCAAACATCTGGAAAAACGGCTTTTCCATGTGTATACACTAGAATTCTTCCATTCAAACACGCACACATGATAATTCTCAGTGGGATAGAGTCATTTCCTGTCCCCCCCACCACCCTCCTTTTCTTTTTGGAGTTGAATGGCCGAGTGCTGAAGCACGACTAGGTCTTCTTCATTAAAACCAGACCCGCTGCTGGGCTCTAACTGTTTTAACGTTGAGAAAAAAAAAAAGGCTTCACTTTTACAGAGACGGTAACGGCACCGCTGTGGCTGCGGAGGAGAAGCCGAGTTCGCAGCTGAAATTGCACAACTTGATACATTGAGCCGACTGCGTCCACAGCGATGACCACAACGGAGAAACCTATGATAATTGCGATCTCAAAGCTCGGAGGGAGGCCTATGACATGTGACGTCTCGATCAAAACAACCCCCGCTTAAAACAGCAACCGAAAAAGGAGCTTTCGACTATCAGATCGAAGGGAGCATGTGCCAGAGATTGGCACTGCGCGTTTCCACTTTACACTAACACAAATCCAGTCGGAACTAAATATTTACTGTTAAATGTCCATTAAAATCTCTGGTGGTGCCTGAAACAAGTTGATCCGCACAGGGCGATGTGTCCAGCCCCTTTTGAGAGTAACGGCAGCAGATGTTTTAACTTGGTAACTGTTGGATGAATGACAACAACAACAGGATTCCTTTTGGCTTGGCCAAATGGAAATCGGAGCATTTTGTTGCCAGTCTTGCCAAAGTACCCCAGAATCTCTCGTTAAGAATCACTCAAATATTTATTTTTGTTGGTCCTTCTTCTAGCAAAGTGCAAAGAGGGATCATATTGTGTCTACAAACTGATGTGACAAGCAATTCCCAGACATGTTTAGTAGAACAATATTTTTTAACTGGCACAGTGCAGAAAGCATTGGCTTGAATTGGAGTCTATCAACATAAAAAGTTGTGCTGATGTTTAATCATTAGTCTCATTTTTTTTTTCAGTAGAGAGCTCCAAACATCTGGAAAAACGGCTTTTCCATGTATATACACTAGAATTCTTCCATTCAAACACGCACACATGATAATTCTCAGTGGGATAGAGTCATTTCCTGTCCCCCCCACCACCCTCCTTTTCTTTTTGGAGTTGAATGGCCGAGTGCTGAAACACGACTAGGTCTTCTTCATTAAAACCAGACCCGCTGCTGGGCTCTAACTGTTTTAACGTTGAGAAAAAAAAAAAGGCTTCACTTTTACAGAGACGGTAACGGCACCGCTGTGGCTGCGGAGGAGAAGCCGAGTTCGCAGCTGAAATTGCACAACTTGATACATTGAGCCGACTGCGTCCACAGCGATGACCACAACGGAGAAACCTATGATAATTGCGATCTCAAAGCTCGGAGGGAGGCCTATGACATGTGACGTCTCGATCAAAACAACCCCCGCTTAAAACAGCAACCGAAAAAGGAGCTTTCGACTATCAGATCGAAGGGAGCATGTGCCAGAGATTGGCACTGCGCGTTTCCACTTTACACTAACACAAATCCAGTCGGAACTAAATATTTACTGTTAAATGTCCATTAAAATCTCTGGTGGTGCCTGAAACAAGTTGATCCGCACAGGGCGATGTGGAAAAAGAGAAACACGGCAATGGTAATTATTCGCAGTGTTTGCACAAAAGGGAAACAAACAAAGATAAACAAGTTCTCGGCAGCTTGATAAAGTGCATTCCACACACTGGAAGCGGTGCGTCTCATCCCATTGGTCGTCGATAATAAAATGTGCTCGTTTGGGGGGGGGGGGGGGGGGGGAGTGTGGAAAATGGAGAAGAGCAAGTAAGAATAAAAGGGTGTGTCATGCATAAAACAGAGACAGATTTCAGAAGACTTTACAACCGCAAACTGGCGGTTTTAATCACTTTGTAGTCTGTCGTGAATACATCAGCCAGTCCGGTCTCACCAACTTTAGTTTCCAAACCTAACAATGCAGTGGGTTGGGGTGGGAATCTTTCGCCAGACACCCATTAGAATCTGAAGGGCTACGATTTGATTACCAGTGAGGCACCAGAATGCAAACTTAGCCCAAATGTAAGATTTTTTTTTTTCTTTTAGTTTGGCAAGATTGGGGTTTATATCACATGATGCAGCTGACAGACTTGCGTATGTTATCTTACAGTGTAAGAGGAGGCGATAATGTAAAAATGTGGTCACTGTTGTTTTGGCGTTCGGAATACGCCTCACTTGAGACTTGAAACCTGTTTGTGGCAACTTTGTTCTTTCAATGAATCATTAGCCTGTTTAGCATCTTGTTGTTTGTGCGGGATGACGTACGCTATGACTAATGTCATTGTGACCAGCCCGTTATTCGCTTCCCAAACTCGAGGCAGATTTGAGTCGCCATGAAATATTAATCAAACCAGAATTGCATTAATCCAACCAGTTCAGTGTAAATATTTGAATGGGCCACCGGCCACTTAATACAAATGACGTTGGGCCACGAGGTCAAAAGTCAAAACGGTTCCGAACTATGATCTTCCCGCCAACGCGTGACATCGTTGCCTCACATTTTGCTCAACACAGTTAGCAAAGCAATGACGCAAATCAATAAAGATAAAAATGAAGCAAACATCGGTGAGCAACAAGAATATCACCGAACTAAGATAAGAGCGTCAAGGAAAACCGACTTATTATTGGAAAAGCAAATAGAGCCATGTCAGGTCGAGTAGGAAAACGGGCGTAGGCCGGTAAATCAAATGACCTTAGCTCTGTGGTTGCTGGACGGTGAGGGGGCACTGCTGCTAAGGCTGGGACCCGGCGAGTCAACTTCTCTGTAACCGTTTTGCTGACGACTGCTGACCTGCTGCTCGTCACTGAGGAGCAAATCTCGTCCTCTGGCGCCAAAGCCGTTGTCCGGAGCCGCGCTGCCGGGAGAGTCGGAGAAAACCGACTCGTCGTCCGACACCTGCAGCTTCTCCAACTCCTTATTGATCTTCTGCAGATCCGAAACTGCCGAACTCGCGGGCTCCACCTGCGCAAACTCCGTACACAGGTTCATGATGGTCTCCAGCCGCTGACTCTCCTGCAGACCGAGACTTACCATTTGTATTTTGTGGATGATGCCTCGACATTACGACGGCGTCCCGCAAGTCCCAAGAATAAACTCACCAATTTGTGCACTTTCTGCTCCCTGAGCCTCTCGTCTCTCTGGTGCTGGTGATAGTCTCTCAACTCCTCTTTGCCATTCAAAGAAGTGATGCTGCCCACCCTTTGTCCTGGACTCAGCCCCGCTTTCCCAAATGATAACCTCCGCTCCCCAAAGCTCACATCCAAATTCGGGCCATCGACCTCAACGCCTAGCGAGCTCAGGGAGGCCAGGCTGGCCCTCCTGGGCGTATTGGGCATGCTGGCCGGTACGGTCACATCCGGTGGTTGTTCAAGGGAGGAGAGACTGCGGCGAGCCACCGCCGAGCGCCCCGCTCTCTGGAGATGAGGCGGCAGAGATAAAATAGGAGGATCAGCTGGATTGTGGAGGCGGGGTAGGGAGCGGCTGTGCATGCCCAGACTGTTGAGGGAACCTGTGGAGTATTTCCTCTGCCTGGAGTCACTTATGGCTTTGCCATGTGAGTGGAGTCTCCGGCCCAATCGAGGGCTCGAGGGCACACTAGCTGTGCCGCTTTTGACCCTCGGAGAGCGAGGTAGCGGTTCGCCGTAAGAGGAGATGAGAGAACTCCCATCCGCTGGGTGAAACAGGCTGTCTTGCGATTGGTGGCGAGCGTTTGGGTGACGGAGCAAACCGTTGGGGCTAAACTGCCGCTCACCCTGGCGAGGCGAAGGGGGCACGCTGCTGCTGGTCATGTAAGAGAAGTTTCTCGAGGAAGGCGGCTGATATTCGCCGTTTCCGAGGATGGACAGTGGCCGTTTGGATTGGGGTCCGCCGGGCGAAGGCAGATTGAAATACTTGCGGCTGCACTCGGCCGCCCTCAGACTGGCCTCCAGGGCGCTCTTCCTGCGTTGCAGCGTCTCCATCAACTCCTGCAGCTCTGCCTTAGAGCGGGAGCCCCTGAGTAAGGTCCCGCCGCCCGGGCCGCTGCCGCTCGGCTCCAGCTTCACACAGTCTGTAGATGGGAGCAAATTAACAGAGCATGTAATCCGGACCCTTTCGGGGTTTTTTTTCGGCTCATGTCATAAAGTGAAGCCAATTTAATAAGCTGACGTGCTGAGTAAGAGGGGGAAAACCGGCGAAGAATGCGCGCTCACCCTCTTCCAAACCCAACACAAACATTGGCCCTGTTGGTTGCCAAGTGTCTTCTAAAAATGGAAGAAGCCAGGATGCGTCACGGATTTATCTGTGAGAACACCTACCAACACATGCTTAAGCGCACTGGAAGGGCAAAAGACACCTGGCCAGGAAGTAAAAAATTGAACTTGTTTTCCTTTTGCAGTGCTGTAACCCCTTCCAATCTTCAAGGGAGATTTTTCTCCATTTTTTTTTTTTCTTGTGGAACATCGAGGATGATGACCTGATTCTGACTCACAATCATTGCCCTACTTCATCTAGTCAAACCAAATCTTGATTGATTTATTAATCGACAGCGAGCCATCTCTACCCGGCACATTAGGTGATGGAAATCCAAGCCAGATCAAGGTTGACTGTTCTAAACAACGGAAAGCTGAACCAAACCGTTACGGCTCAGTGGAAATGTCACTTGATGTTGCAAGTCGACCCGTAGGTTGAGGTCTACCTGAGCCGTAAGCCAGCGTGCTCACCGCCGCCCTTTGAGGAAGCATCCTGCTCATCTGGCTGACCTCCGTCCTTTGATTCAGCCGGCGTCAAGATTCAGCTGCGCTTTGCTGCCAGAAAGGAGAAAAAAAAAAAAACGCAAGTCAACATGCAGACTTGAGGCACGATTGGAGAAGAAGCTTTGGTGCATGTGTAGTTTGTTGAAAAGCGAAATTTAGAGATTGATTAAGAATATAAAGACTGCCTTTCACAGCTACCCCCCCCACCCACCCCGTTCTATTTCATGCAAATTTAAAGAGAAGAAAGATCTGATTCTTTGAATAATATATGTACCTAGTGATACATTACAGGGACTTCCAAAGTCAGACTACAGTTTCCTGAATCCAAACACATAGTAAGAGGAAAGATGGTTGATGGGAGACTTTGTGGTCCTGCTGTCTGGAGAAGCGGGCCCACAGGAAGTAGGGTATCCTTTTACACACTCACACAATCAATCAGCATGAGTTCATTCTTAGGACCCCCCCTCCT
>NW_017805406.1:1017013-1024296 GCF_001891065.2 Hippocampus comes
CAGCAGTGAGAGATTTTACGGCATCACCCAGACTACAAGCTGGCAGGCGAATGCACAGAGTTAACCCACAAGCAAATGTAAACAGCATACGGAAGGAAAGCATTTCAATCACACGTCGGGTTCGTCACCAAGATTCACGAAAACCACCCATGAAGAAAAGTGACGCCGAAGTGATTGCAAATGTCACTTTCCGTTCTTTCTGTTTGAACAGTGGGTTCAAAATGCTGACTTTCCCCTCACATGACCTTTTTAGTATGAAGTATGAAGCTCAGAAGCAATGACTAACTGATGTCTGGAAAAATGCGAAAATGACGATCGTTTTCATGCACGGGCTACACATGCCGTTCCCACGTCTTGAAATCCGGCGTTACTTCCCAGCAGTGTCATGCTGAACAACACGTGAGACCAATTGAGTTTGAAAGCTGCAGAAGTTGTATGTTAGAATTTTAGCTCCGTTTCAGAAAGTTCAGGGGGGGAACTGTACGGTATTTCATCTAATCTGGACATGCATCTCTGCGAGCATCATACTCTGAGCTGACCTTTGACAAGAAAAAAAAAACAAAAAGCCTGCCCTCACCTTAGTTGACATAGTTGCAGTCTCTGTTGGGTGGAGGTGAAATCCTCTTGTCCCCGCTCGGAGGCAGCGGCAGAGTAAAACCCCAAAGTCTTCCCGTGACAAAGGATCAGACGGGAGACCCTTCCCACCTCCCCAGAGAGGGGAGGAGGTGGGGGAGAGGAGGGGAGTTGCAGCCTCAGTGTTACTTTGCAGCATCTGGCATCTCTGCTGCCCTCTCAGGTGGTTCAAGATATTGCAGAAGCGAGAACTGAATTATGTCCAGAATCAAAATGCTGGGGAATCGCTGAAACGAGTGTATCATCATGATTTACATCAAGGAGGGAAGTTTGCTTCGTGTATTTAGTGTTCCACAGATGATTTACTTGTCAAGAATAAAGTGGTCGTTTTTTTTTTCAAAAAATACAGTACTGCGGTCCGTAGCAAGAGATGGAAAATACACCTGGTACGTCGAACCGTAAGAAAGAACTCCCGCTGTTCTCTGTAAAACAAAACCAAGCCAGAGTAATGCGTTTGGGTATCGAAATATGTTGGATTGTTGTTTTTGCGCGGTATGTGCAGGCAGGGGCTGCCCTTGGCTGCATCATAAAGAGACCAAAACTACTCCACTCCCCCTTCGTGACGTCCAGATAAACAGATGGAGTGTAAACATTTCAACTTCAACTAGACTTTGCTTGTGTCGAGGGAATATGTAAAAAATCTGTAAAAAAACAAACAAAAAAACACATGATGGTGATTGCCTATATGAAATGTAAAACTTGTCAAGGAAAAGGAGAGAGTTTGAGAAAACCGTACCTAAGAAAAATCCCCCAATTCTCCCGGAACTACAGCTTCGATGACATCATGGGGAGGGGGTCTGGACAAGATGATTGCTTCCAGACACAGACCTTGGATCTTTGTCTTAGCTTCACATACACAAACATGAATTTGTGTGTGCTGCTGACACATTCTCGGAAAGTATTGATGGAGGGAGCAGTTTTCAGGTGACATATCTGGCCGATTTGATGCCATTGTCAAGGTCCACAAGTGCTCCAGCTGTGTGCTCTGCAGGTTTTAAGGCCATGACCCCACTAAGTGGGACTTGATGCCATTCCGATGAGACGCTGCTTCACATTTGCTTCCAGAAAACAACATGTGGCACATTGAAATGATGTTTTTAAAACCATTGATGTGGTTTTGCCCTTTTGCCTAATTTTAGATCCCTGCATTGATACGTCCTCTTTATTCGCATTCATACTAGCGCCTGCATTTCACACACGGCCACGAAGACGCATTGATGTATTCTTCCCATCTATTGTTATTTTTTTTTTATTTGTGTATAATATCAGGGCAATAAAACAACACTCATTTAAAAATGTCACTCTCTTTTGCCTGCATGCGCAGATGTGTTTTCCACTCATCACGGGAATGTTACACCTCCAGACAGTCTTGGGGAAAGATTTAAGTCCAACCATATGTGCAGTCATTTAAAATTCTGGTCAGATGCCAAAAAAAAAAAAAAAAAGTCTAGTGGAGGAGGAAAAAAAGTTCTGTTTAACGGCATTCAAAAAATCTGTTCTGTGTATTCTGCACATTTGTTTGGCATGGATCATAGAATTCTAACTTGCTCAAGGTACAATGTACAGGGTGTCACAAAAGGTATTTATCCCAAATCACAATTTCTTTTTTTCTCTTCCCATGTGAGCCTTAAAGTTGACTTGAAACTTGAAACCAGGTCGGGGTAAGTCGGGAGGCTATTCTACAATGGCAATGTTCCCTGTCAGGAACTGTCGGATGCTCAGGGCGTTGTGAGCAGGCATGTTGTCATGGTGACGCAGCCACGAGTTGTCCTGCCAAAATTCTTGCGTATTGACGGCATCTCTTTGTGGGTGTCCTGGTTGATGATCTGTCTTATGTTGAAGAGGAAAATTCATAGTCTGTTGCATTCGGGTTTGAGATCTTTTGACATGTTGTCTTGGAACTTTTCTGACACACCTTTCTAACTGGTTTAAAAGTTCATTTCGGGTGTGATCCGTTTAGTTCTGGTTTAACGTCGACAGGCTCGCTGTTGATTGACAAGCTTGACCACTGCACTGCAAATGATCATTTTCTCCGGCGTCTGTTTTTTCTTCGTCGTCTTCCCGGGCTCTGTGGTCTTGTGCCGCATTTCCGCCTGGAAATCCGTTCAACCCTCCGGCTTGCACTGCCAAAATGTTGCAGTCGACGCCGTGCTGCTTAAGTATTTGCAAAGCTGTGACGTTGGGATCTCGATGCAGGCCAAAGTCAAGGAGTTCTCCGCCATTGTGCCTGTGTGATGTCGACCGTACTCCTGTTTGCAGAAATGGGAGCCATTTTCAGTCTGGTGTGATACTGTATATTGCTTGTTACCATAGCAACGGTCTTTTCTCTGTTTTGGGCGTTAATTTAGTCACATTTTACACACTATGCAACATTAGCCAAGATGAAATCCATGAAAAGGTTTGAGCATGATCAAAATCATCTTAAATCTGTCAATGAGGAGTTGGGGTGGACACTTTAGCTGCTTCTTTATGTTGGCAAGACATTTTGGAACAATTTTATGTTTCCAGCTATGGGGGAACAGTTTCGGTAAGTTTTCTGCTCCACATTGCCCACCTCCCTTCCCGCTCCCAGAAAATCAAATTTGACATTTTTTTGGGGGGGTGTTTGACTTGAACCACTTCAAACATCTCCGTGTGGAACTAGAACAAATTTTGAGCCAAAACAAGTCCCTTGTACTCTTTTTGGTAAATAGGCAATTTCAATTCCAGTGAGTATAATGGCCCTGCGTCCTAATACCGAATTGTTTTCCATAATTGTGATAATTTACTTCACCGTTATTTGCAAATTACAGACAGAAATATTTTTCGCACATACCTCTGCGCCTTAGACATTGTGGAATAGCTAAAATGATGGTGAACAGGACAAAAGCCGCAGAAGCTCCCGTGCTCCATCTTGACCTCGGCATACTCCGCTCACTCAAACCTGCCCATGCAACTCATTTTAGAATATTTATTTGCCTTTCTGGGTTCATTCAAAGCCGTGCAGTGTTGTACTCACTTATTGCCGCAACGGTAATGTTGACTTCGGTCAGAACAATGAGGCGACTCTGCGGACCCGTGAAGGTGCACGTGTACGTCCCGGAGTGCTCGTCGCTGTCGGGCTTGCCGAGCAGAAGGGATCCGTTTCCCAGCGGAAGTTGCTCCCGGTCCACTTCGGCTCTGCCCTCCCACGAGTTGACGGTGTGGCCGTTTCTGCTGTCGTACCGCAGGATCACTGCGGTCTCGCCGGAGGAAGTGAAGCTCCAAATGAGGGAGAAGTTTTGAAGACCGCGTGGCGCAATGCAGGGGATGCGCAGCGTGCGCCCCTCTTCCTGTGTCATCACTGCAAGACATTTGACCTCACATTGCTATCCGTTGACGCCATCATCCTTCATGATGACAAGCGCGGCCCACCTTGATTCTTCCGAGAGGCGGTCCACACTTGGGTCTTGTCCGCTGACACAAACGAACAGAAGAAGGTGTAATCGGAGACGTTCCCCCGAATCTGAAGTGTGCTTTGCACGTTGAAAAGTCCCTTGTGGTCCGTGGTTTTCGTGGTGACATTTTCCAGCTCTTCCTCTGCGGAGGGGGGGTCAGTAGCCCACGTCACCTTGGGCAACGGGTAGATGTTGCTGGAGGAGCATGTGACCGTCTCATCTCTCAGCTCCATGATGACTGATTGGATCAGCGCTTTGGAAGAAGAGAGAGAATTGATGAGCACCTATCAGGTCATAAGGAGCCCGATGGAGAGTCTTGTACCAAGACGTTTTTGGACAAAGATAGTTGAGGAAGGCCCTGTTTTGGTCCAGAAACCGCATCCTGACTTAAACCCCATCAAACACTTTTTTTGGGGTGGATTAACTATAACATAGATTGTTTCCGAGCGCCATATTTTAAATTTCATCCCAGAGCCTTCGCCGGCAGCAGTAAAATAAATCTCCAACAGATGGCGCTATTTGCCCAACACTGCACTGCTACCTCAGTAAGCGCAATACATGATCAGCATTTATTAATTTTTTTTTCACAACTGTTTCATTAGATTTAGCAAAAAGAGTCAATGCACAGCTGCGATGTAAACATATTCTCGAAAATGAGCCAACAAAAAAAAAATCTTGACTGACCCTTCACTTCCAGATTTACAAAGAGTTCCTGGTTCCCCTTTCGCGTGCTCGTGTAACACTTGTACCTGCCCTTGTCCTGAACTTTGACCCTCCTGAGGAGGAGCGATGCGTTCCCATTGGGGATGTGAGCGTTAAATAGGCAAGTCCGCCCGCTGAAATGCTTATTTTGCAGTCCAAACTGGTCCTTGTTGTAGTAGTAGCTGTGGACGGGTATTTGCTGCTTGTACCAGTGGATCACCACGGTGCCGGGGGGTCGGAAGCTGCAGGGTAGGAGGCAATCGTCGTGGATGATGCAGGAGACGTTGGCCTCTGCGAGCACGAGATGAGCGTCGTTTAGCGTGCGGGATCACGTCACTAGAACCCGCGTTGTCATTTCTTAAGATTGACATCATCTTTCATGAAAGTCACATTGAAACATTCGATGCCACATCCGGCATCATCCATCGCTTGAACGGCCGAGTGCACATTTACCGGTGACCGTATTGTTGTTATGTTGCGTAGGACGAGACGTTGACGTTACCTTTTGAGAGCGTCACGAAGAATTCCCCCAAGAAAAGAAGCAGCAGCAAGCCGGATGCCCGCGTCCCTGCCATGTCTTGAAGTAATGTGAGAACAATCACTGCGGTGCAGTGAGTTGCATCGACGCGACTCTACTTTACATCCTCCGAAACACGAATGCAACACTGACTAATTAACTCGGCGGGTGAATGTTTAACAGGCTCCGTGTGAATGCTCCATCACGCGACACCCCTGCCTTCCAAATGTGTTCCCGTTTCACGTTAACGCTCCCGCCGACACACCTGCATCCCTCGCGAGAGCATACTATTATTAATTCAAGTAGATTCCAAACCAAACAATGGCAACTAACAAAAAAAACCCCAAAAAACATCAGCACAGCAAATGTTACTTAAAGTGCAGATGGAACTTATCCACGGTTAATATAAAAAGTCTACACACCCCTTGTTCCAATGTCACGCGTCTGTGATTAAAATCATGAGAGCACATGGAATCGTTTCAAAACGTAGACCTTAAATCTGTTTTAAAAAAATTTGAATTAAAAAACATTTCATCAAATCAATAGTGTGGTTGCACAAGTGCGCACACCCTCTTATAACCGGAACGTCGCTGTGATCGGAATTCATTCACGTGAGATGGGAGTCAGCACACACCTGCCATCATTTAAAGTGCCTCCGATGAATCCCAAATGAACTTCAGATGTTCTAGTAGGCTTTTTTTTGGGGGGGGTGGGGCGGATTCTAGCAGAAGCCAGAAGTTTTTGTGCTAAAAACGGCTTTCCATTTTGGTGATGAGCGGTGTTGCCTTTGTGCCAAACATACGTTTTGGAATTATGGCCGAAAAGTTCAACCTTGACTCCATCGGACCGTAGCTCAATTTCCCCCCCACACGCGTTTGGAAGATTTCATAATACAGTGAAACCAAATTTGCACTTTTTACCCATAATTCCATCATGAGAGTTTGCGGCAAACACTATGTCGGTCATTTATTCGTACACACCTAACCTAAAACAGAATCGCATTTGGTCCACCCCCCCAAGGTGAAAGCGGCTCATATCCCTCATGTCGTCGGGCCGAGCCATGCAAATGCAACGTTTACAGAGGTGGACCAAACAAACATATGCTGACATCTGTCCCCTCTGCTTGGGATCATTCTCATCCCACCCCGATGACAAGAGTGCATCTGGAGGGGAAAATCCCGTTGTCTGTAAAAGTAGGCTACAGGCTTTTTTATATTTTTATCTCCTCAGAATGATGATGAAACCACTGGTTGTATTATCCCCGCTCCCCTCCCCGCCCTCGGCTGCCTCCAGTTTGTAGGTTACCGAAAGATTTCGCCAACCACAGATAAGAAGATTAGGGAGGAATTAATGGTATTCCTTTGTCGTTATTGGAATAAATTGATATTTGGTTTTAGACAAGAGGGTGGAGACTGTTAGGGTCAGCGGCGAAGCACGTTCCGACAAGAGATGCAAGAGGACGGATGGCACATTTGACAACCAAACTCAATCAGGGGACTATCTGGACTCATGTATAGCGCCTTTGCCCGCAGATGAGAGTGCAGGACGTTGCGACCATGATTGGGCGTGCGCAAGCAACAGCGGAATGAGCGCTGCCGAAATATGGATGTGCCAGTAAGGGACGGGGACTGAGGCTTCCATCGGAGGGCAGGGGGAGGACGCTCGGGCGGTGGGCGGTGTGGGGGGGTGGGGGGATCCTCTAGCGTTCCCAGCACCGCTTTCACCATGAGAGCGGTCCTCCTGGCCTTACGACTCCTGTGCTTCGCCTGCTGGTGGCCCGTCACGCAGCTGAACGGCAGCCACTTCCCCAGCAAGAGGAGACACAAGGAGCTCGACCTCGGAGACGTCAACAGACAAAAACACGGCGGGTGAGCTCAAGTGTGCTTCTCTTTCGCTTTATCTTCATTGATGGGCTGTCTGTTGGTGAGCTGTGGGTTTTTGTTTTTTTTTTTTTTTTTGTATTGATGGATCAATGAATCCACTTTTGTGTTTTGAGGCTTCGGCTTTCGGGTTTA
>NW_017805406.1:1024766-1040415 GCF_001891065.2 Hippocampus comes
CTCCTGTGCTTCGCCTGCTGGTGGCCCGTCACGCAGCTGAACGGCAGCCACTTCCCCAGCAAGAGGAGACACAAGGAGCTCGACCTCGGAGACGTCAACAGACAAAAACACGGCGGGTGAGCTCAAGTGTGCTTCTCTTTCGCTTTATCTTCATTGATGGGCTGTCTGTTGGTGAGCTGTGGGTTTTTGTTTTTTTTTTTTTTTTGTATTGATGGATCAATGAATCACATTTTGTGTTTTGAGGCTTCGGGTTTCGGGTTTCATTCCCTAGGTTCAAAAACAGGGCATCATTTCAAAGTGACAGTGCACAAACGAAGATGATTCCGTTACTGGTTGGATGTGTAAAGTCAGAAAGCAGCTTCCTAAAGTAAACACAGATTTTAATTTTTTTTTAATGACCACAAACATAATCGGTCTGCTTTCACAGAGGACAACAAAAAAGCCATCTACTGAAAGGCTGAAATTCTGAGTATTGGCCCAGTTTTAAGGGAAGCGATTGGCTAATTTTTTGTTCTACCTCTTCATTTTTCTTTTAGGTTAGAGTAAATATAACTTGTTACTTTGTATACATGCTTTCTTATGACCCTCCAAAAAAAAAATTGTGGCCTAAACATGACCTCAATTACAAATGAATTCTGATTTTTTAAGATGAAATCTCTTGGAGTGATTCCGCCAAAATTGCTTCGCTAAAGTTGCCAGAAATACCTGAACCCATTTGTTTCCCTCCTGCATGCATTTGATTGATAAGTAGTCTGTCTGTAGTGTATTTGGATTCTGCTCACATTTTCTACATCTTAACATGAGTACAAAAAAAGAAAATCATCAAGTAAAATATCCATGTATGGTTGAACGCAGAAATCTCATAGCAAACACTATGGTCGTATGCGACCGTGAATTTGTCAAAGATCTTGACTCCTTCCCTTGTTGACCCTGGTGGATAAAGTTAAGTGAGACCTAGGGGTTGGTTGATGCTAGGTGAGAGTTCACATTTCGAGTCTAGTTTTGTCGCAATTATTTGCTTGATTTCCCAAAACAACACAAGCAAGATGAGCCAGTTGAAAACATGTTTGAAGAGCTTCCCAGCAAACGAGGAACTGCCATTATTTGGATCACGAGCTCTCTTTTTAATCACACAGCTCAACTCCAAGCAGTGGTCAACGAAGTCCCCACCAGATGTCAGTTCAATGAAAGATAAAGACGAAAAGAGATTTTCTGTCGGCCTCAGCCGCTGTTTGTCCTCTTTGCGTCTTAGACGAGTGGACCTCAAGATGAAAAAGCTCGACAGCACAAAGTCGTTGCTCATTAAATCGGAACAGCTGCTTCGAATAGAGGACCACGATTTTGCCATGCGGCCGGGCTTCGGAGGTAAGAAACACATATTCGCTGTGTCCGTCACGCTTTCTATACCTATACGCCCCCCGCATACCTCCCCAACCCGCCGAAGACCGATCTAGGTTACTGTGCTGTCCTTGCTATTACGCCTCCCCAAAAAGCCCTTGGTGACCTAGATAGTCTGCGTGAGACAATGGCTGCAGACAGTAGTACAAATCAAATCATCTCAACTGCGCACCTCATCGCGGAGCCTGACGTGTCGAGGCGATTGAAAAATATCAGCCGTAACAACAGCACACGCGTCGAATACGTTTGCTTCAAAATGGCCCCAAAATGGAACACGAGTAAGAAAATCCAAGTCAAGAAATGCAGTTTTGTATTTTCCTTGTCTTTAACGCTCAACTTTGGGTGGTCTCGGCTATATCGTTGGCACTTTCCATTGACGTTTACAACCCCGCATGCTAACAAAACATACAGCAGCCAACTACAACATTATTAGCGCAAATGAATGAGATCCAATACAAACCAGCCAACTACATTATTAGCGCAAATGAATGAGATCCAATACAAACAGCTGTATAGGAAATATTCTGCCAAGAAAAAAATTTAACACGTTACAAAAACATGAAAGTTACATTCATCAAAAAATATAAATTGCCCATATACATGTGAATGGACGTTTGTCTCCATATGCCCTGCGAGTGACTACCAAGCAGTCCAAAAGACTGCTAACTTGGGCATCATTTTACCCGACAAACAGTGATGGAAATATCATTGTGATTTGCAGTGGCCCTAGAACTGTACCGCCTCGTTGAGCTGAGCGTAGAGCTGCGCGTATTATTTTGGTTGCCAAATTAGTCACATGAGCTCGGCGACAAATATTAGGGTAGATCTTACAATGCCTATTGAGCGGATCCTTACAATATCAACCTGGACAAGATGTTTTTATATTTTGCAGTGGTCGGTTGCGGCTAGCCGATATACAATACGGTAGATGCTATTCTGTTGCCTCGCGAAAAATCCTATTCGAAGCCATCAGGTGAAATCAAAATGTAAATACACTAACCCCAACGTAATAAACTACTTTGCAGTTCTGTAAAATCTTGTCATTGGTTGCCGCATCTTCACACTATAAAGTTACAGTTGACCTTTTAGCCATTATATTGTGTCCTGTTTTATTGTCTGGAACCAGCAATATTTATTAGGAAAACCAGGCCTACGGTCCGCCAGGTATAATCCCTCCTTCCCTATGCTATTGTAATCGAGGAGTGATGCTTCTGAGTGCTTATTGTCATTAGGTAATGGTAGCGATAGGACAGAATTTGTATACCTCACCTCAGACATTTTCATCATGGCGCCACGAAACAATGAGGTAAGGAACGTACTGTTTCGAATCGTACCATATAGCTGCTTCCTTCCGCGTGTGACAGCTAACCTTGCCGTGTTGCAGCGCAGACTGTTAAGATGGAACGTGTGGTTGTGGTTCTGTGAAGTTCAAGTAATGAACATACAGTATATACTCGTTGGCCACTTCATTAGGTACCGGGTCGTAAGTGGCTCAATGTTATAAAGTGCCTTTAGTGTCCTCATAAAATAATGAAATTGCTCACAAACAGTATGCCGGTGTTTGCACGCCCTCTGGCTCTGGCAGTTCATTTATTAAAAAAAAACAAAAACAAACAAAAAATCAGCGTGGAAGTCTAACCAATATACATCTGTGCCACTGACTCATGTACCGTAGGCACTAATATGCAAGCGTGGAAATAAATGTAAATTTGATAGAGTAAACGTGATGTATGTATCCAGGGCATTTGATCAGCGTCTGTCAGTCAAGACTGTCCTGGCGTCTTTACTATGTGACAGGCGCTGAGCTCTGAGCTTACCAGTCATGATTACCTAACATGTCGTTGTCCCTAGCCTCTATGTCGCTATAGTGTGGATTACACCTTCTCTTCCCAGGCCGATCGGGGCATATAAATGCGTAATCCGTCATGGATGTACAGATGGTAAAAACATGGAGGGTGACATCATCATGACAACGTGTTATCCGGCTGCCGCTGAACCCTGATGTATGTTGACTTGTGACCTTTTGTGCCAGGTTCAGCCATCCCCGTTGGCATCGACGTCCAGGTAGAGAGCGTCGACAGCATCAGTGAAGTAAACATGGTATGCACGACGCTTTGGGAAGTCTTCCTCTGCACTTGAAACCAATGTACAGGGTTGTGCTTTGTAACGTTTAGGACTTCACCATGACTCTGTACTTGAGGCATTACTGGCAGGACGACCGACTGGCCTTCCCCTCCAGCAGCAACAAGAGCCGAACCTTCGACTCGCGTCTTGTGAAGAAGATCTGGGTGCCCGACGTGTTCTTTGTCCACTCCAAGCGCTCTTTCATCCATGACACAACCATGGAGAATATCATGCTGAGAGTTTTTCCTGACGGCAACATTCTCTACAGTGTCCGGTAAAAACAACAACAACAAACAAACAAAACAAAACAAAAAAAACATTGCCAAGATGACGAAATCAACAGGACTGTTACTGTTCCAACAATATTGTCTGTAGGCACATTCCTGATACAGTATCCATTTCAGTCCCTCATGTTGACAATATGGCGCCACAGACTGCCCCAGCAGATTGTGCGCAACGAATAGCAGTAATTAGTAATTGAATGGACCATAAGATCAGTAATGCGGTTGACCGTGTGTTCGGATTCACGCTGTGCCTCATAAATTACACACCGAATGGTCAAATTTAGTCACGGGATGATTTTAGCAGGGGATGGTACGACATCTTTTTTTTTTTTTTTTTGCGGCGCCATCAGGCTTTGAGATATTTTTAGCGCCCTCACTAGCCAGTCGGCCAGAAGCAAAGAAGCAGAGCATGCTGCCGCATGTCATCGGATAGTCATGTCTTTGTCTTTAAACATTGGTGAAGCAGCAAGTGGCTCATTATCCAAGGTTATTCTCGGACGTCTTGTTCCAAATAACTGTAAACAATACTATGTTTGTGATCACGAGTTGGCTCGGGTTACTACGCTGGATAGCTGCTGCCGTGGTAGAAGACCTTATAATCTGTATACATTACAAAAAAAAAAAACATACTTTCCATATGCGTCTGTTCAATGCTGTTTATCCTCTAACTTGAAAGACACTAATGGAATAATTTTTAAAATTACAGCCCATACACTATACTGTTTTATTTTCAACATAAATGTGGTGGTGATTTTTACCAAGCAAAAGAATCATGTATAAAATACCAGCAAAAGTAACTTGTCCAATCATTACCTATTCTGTACAAATTCCTACGACGGGTCAGTTCTCGGACCACCAGATCCGTTTTGTCCCACTGTTGCCATCATGAGAATTTACTTCTTGTAGTTTGTGTGTTTCTTTAACTGCGAGCTGAAAAAACATACTTTCCAGATGCGTCTGTTCAGTGCTGTTTATCTTCTAACTTGAAAGACACTATTGGAATAATTTTTAAAATCACAGCCCATACACTGTACATATTTTCAACATAAATATGGTGGTGATTTTTACCAAGCAAAAGAATCATGTACAAAATACGAGCAAAAGTAACTGGTCCAATCATTACCTATTCTGTACAAATTCCTACGACGGGTCAGTTCTCGGACCACCAGATCCGTTTTGTCCCACTGTTGCCATCATGAGAATTTACTTCTTGTAGTTTGTGTGTTTCTTTAACTGCGAGCTTTGTTTTAGGATTACCGTGACAGCGCTTTGCTCGATGGACTTCAGCAGCTTCCCTCTCGACACACAGAACTGCTCTCTGGAACTGGAGAGCTGTGAGTATACCGCAAAGTTTGGAATGGTCTTTTGGAAATGTGTAGCCTTGTTTATTGTCATTCTCGCATAGAATACGGTCGCTACTGTTGAATCAGATCAGACACTGTCCATTATATAGTTTTCATTAATGACGGCTTTAAAGAGGATTATATTTCCCTTCCATACTTTGTTGTTGATCAAACTTGCTCTAAGTGCAGCACGAGTGGGGATTTCCCTCCATTTAGAACTTTTTTTTTTTTTAAATCTTGCTAATCTTTGTTAAGGGTCAACATTGCATGAATAAAACATGTATCCTAATCTCAGAGGAGAGCCAGGTGTTCCATTTTCATGCACTATTCTCTGAGAATAGCATCCAAAAGAGGCAATATGTGAAGTTCATCCTTGTGCTTTTTTTTTTTTCCTTTCTTGAAGATGCTTACAATGAGAACGACCTTATGCTCTACTGGAAGAATGGGAATGATTCATTAAGGACTGACGAGATTGTGCTGTCTCAGTTTTTTGTCGAAGATTTCCAGCCTTCTTTTGGGCTCGCCTTTTACAGCAGTACTGGTTTGTGGAATTAACTTTCTAAATTAAGAAAAAAAAATCTATATTTTAAGCAATATATGATGTCAATACGTGGTGTCAGTTTGAACGGTCGCTTTCTGTAGCTGTCCCACCCCCATGTTTAATTTTTTTAGTGATCCTCAACCTTTTTTTCCTTTTTTTTCAGGATGGTACAATCGTCTCTACATTAATTTCATCCTCAGGAGGCACATATTCTTCTTCATGCTGCAGACATATTTCCCCACCATGCTGATGGTAATGCTGTCCTGGGTGTCTTTCTGGATAGACAGGAGGGCCGTGCCCGCCCGTGTCTCCTTGGGTACATCACATTTTTCATTATATATTCATAAACTTAAATGTTTCAGAGAGTGTTTTTTTCCAGAGGATTCTAAATACATTGATTTAAAAATAGTCAAGTGAGTTCTAGATGTGAGAACACTGTAATGTTCTATGAGTAATGGAAGTAAATCATGTAAAATGAGTCGCCTCAATGTAAAACTGTTTGGTTTTTGGATAATCAAATGTTCTCAGAAACGACGAAAGAAAAAAAATATTTGTATTGAGCACATACAATGCACTAAAGTCACCCTCGAAATATCCATTTTCACCAACGTATTTGTTTATTTTACAGCGGGAATCCTCACAGCGGTTTGCCCATGTGTGATGTCACGTCAGTTTAGGCTAGCGTTTGATTTAGACTAGTACGCTAAGCTACTAGCATTGGTGATGTGAAGCGGATTGGTTTGTGTTGAATAATATATAATGACCGAATAGTTGTTTATGTAACGGGGATTCATTATTGGGCACACGCTCGAAACGCGGTGTAAACGCTCAATGCTGCTCTCCGTTTTAAGTGCTTGGCCGCCATCTTGTGGCGTCTATGCACAATTACAACCCCCTTTCTATACTGCACCATATGAAATCGCTGGAGTTCTCTGTATAATACAATGCATGCACTAATCTCCAAGTAATGGCAATAAAAGAATTCTTATTTAAAAAACGGCAAAAAAATAGAATGCATGTTTTTTAGAATGTACGTGGAAAAAAAACACAAACACGCGCACAGAGGTTCCAAGGTGTTATATTTTGAAATAACTTTTGTGCCGTGCTCCCCGCACGCAGGCATCACCACCGTGTTGACCATGTCCACCATCATCACCGGCGTGTCCTCCTCAATGCCTCAGGTGTCTTACGTGAAAGCGGTGGACATCTATCTATGGGCCAGCTTCCTTTTTGTCTTTCTCTCCGTCATCGAGTACGCAGCCGTCAACTATTTCACCACAGTGGAGGAGATGAAGAAGCTCAAGAGGGCACAGGTCGCCAACGCTCCCACTTTGCTGACTAGATTTTTTTTTTTCCTCCATAAATCTCGTGCGACTTGTTTGACCCACACAAAATCATTTTTGCACCATCTGGATCGACTGCTTGATCTCGAAACGTAACCCCGCCTCTCTTGCCTTTGTCGTTACAGATCCCGGCGTCCTACAACGCCACACAGGCCATGGCTTTCGATGGCTGTTTCCATGACAACGACATTGACCTGACCTCTTTCCCCGAGGTTTCCAGCACGCCGAACACAGAGAGGAACACACAGTCACGAAACTCCACTGTGTCGGCCCCCGCAGAGGGTACCAGGCTGCGCCGCAGGAACCCATTAAAACACAACCTCCGTTTCATAATGAGCAACAGCTACATGATTGACTCCTACTCCAGGGTTTTATTCCCTCTGGCCTACCTGCTCTTCAATGTCATTTACTGGAGTATGTATGCATAACACACTCTCATTGCAGGCGTGTGCGTGTGCGCGCGTGTGTGTGTGTGTGTGTGTGTGTGTGTGTGTGTGTGTGTGCGCGCGCGCGTGCGTGTGAAAGCAACACAGTCATAGGATTTAAACTTTTGTCTGTTTTATTGTTGTACAAAGCTTTTGAATCAGACGATTATTTCAGTCTTGGGATTGTATTGCGTTGCTTCATTGCTGCAGAGTAAAATGCATATTCATTGTAAAATATCTCTCAAATGACAAGTAAATGTATGCAGTGTTGTTAATGTGTCTTTTCTTGTTTTGTATAAACGGAGTCCTCGGTTTACGAGATTAGGAGTGACGTGTAATTTGCAGAGGTGGCAAAAGTACTCGCTCGCTTTTACTTGAGTAGAGGTTATGTCCACAAATACTTGAGTCAAAAAATACTCTGGTGAAAGTAGTAGTAGTAGTAGAAGTAGTAGTAGTAGTACTCATCAATTCAACTCCTTTATTTTTTATGTAAAAGAAAAAAAAAGTACGGACCGAAATGTGCTAATATACAAGCATAAAAAAAGATGTTTTACTCATAACCATCTTGATAACGTTCCACAAAACTTCTCATTTTATGAAAATTATTTCTTTTATTTTCTTGCATTGTGACTGAAAACCCACTTTACCACATGTTTTTGTTCAGGGGCACTCAGCTGAGAGCGTTGACTGTTTCTCAAACTTAATAAGTGGTGAGAAAGTAGGTCAAGCACAGTTTTGCAGTTAAAAAAAACACATTTAGAAAAGGTGAAGCTATGCTAGGCTAAATGGCTCATTGCAGACGGAAGCAAAAGTGTTGTTTGCTGGTGACAGTCACGACAAGCAGGTGCACACAACGGTAACTTAGACGATTTACGCTTGACTTCTTCTAACGACTCTTGTTTTATCTCTGTTTTGTTGCCCTGGAAATAAGCATGTGTCACATCTTCCATCGGAAGTATCCTGGTCTGGCTACTCCGCAATGGCACGCCCTCCCTCTAACTCAACACAATAGAAACACGTTCCTTTAAAGAAACATGTTGAGTGATTTTTTTTCCCCACCCGCTCTTATCTAAACGGAAAGTCAATTCAGTTTAATCTTCCTAGGCTGTGGAATAAGTGAGTTCGCATGTTTTGCGAGGTCAACCTTTTCATGTCGATGACTGAGGGGGCGTGTCGCAGAAGCCGCCGGCGTGACAGACTTGACGTGAACCTGCTAACAAGAATAATGACCATGGACGTCATCAATCTAGTGACTTGGATTTTTCTTTCACAGCTTTGAATATAACCCGGAGGGAGCTTTGTAAATCTTTGTAAAATGTGCATGGCATCATGAAATTTTCCACAGGATCTTCTTGGACAAACGCAGATTTAACCGTCATCAGGTAACATGAGTTTTCTTTCTTTGAAGGCGCACACTTAATTCCCACCATGAGTTTGTTTTCCTAATCTTTGTCGTGCTTTAATTTCGGGTATCCAGATTAACATTTCTTCGCCAATTTTAGAAAGTTCAGGTCTTATTTTAGATAGACCGGTCATGGGTGGCCGATTGTCAGAATAAAGCGCTGGCACCAAGTTGATGTTTGTTATATGTAATTCATTCTGTGCCATCTTTTATAGTTAGTGTCGGTATATGTCGATATGATGGCAATTGGGCATTATTTTGGTAAATTTGGGTCACTGAAAGGAAACACATTTCACATTTTACTCTTGACTCGAACAGGTGAAGGAAGCCCCAGGTGTATTAAATTATGCTACAATATCTTCAACGTGCGAATCTGGTGATTTATTTCTCCGTCCAAAGTTTTATTGACTAAAACAAGAGGATGATCGTGACGAAAATAAATAACACAGACGAATGACATATTCCACAAAGGGTTACAACCATTAGAACCACCCCTCAGGTGTGATTAAATTGTCTTCGTTACTCACCCTATTCTCTGTTGTTGTACAGCACATTGTGATTGTCAGGTGGCGACCCATGTCCAAATTTGGTCAATTTCCTTTTTTTTTCCAAACCATTGGTCGGTCACTCCCCACATGGGTCCACGAGGATTCCTTTTATATACTGTTGTCAGTTAATGCGAATGAGGATGCAAATGTCTTGGATGTTTTTTGTACATTGATCTATTTGTGATGTTCCAGAGTGAACAAGCCAAGTTCACAGATACCAAAGGTCCTGTTGTCAGTTAATGCGAATGAGGATGCATGTCATGTATGTTTTTTGTACATTGATCTATTTGTGATGTTACAGAGTGAACAAGCCAAGTTCACAGATACCAAAGGTCATCCACCTGCTCCTACTATTCACAGGTAAAGTCACAACAGAAAATCATTCAAAAGAAAAAAAAAATAGTTAAATGAGCATCAAGTTTAGTCAAGTCAAAATAATACAAATGTTTTTTTAGAGCCACACTGATAAATAAATGCTTCTGGTGATTGATGGCAAATGCTGCATTGTGGTCTATTTTTAAGTCCCGAATGGATGCCATAAATCACTTGTCATGTTGTACACACATTCAAGCATTCCATTCTATTTCTTTAAGAAACCCGTTGTTCCAGTCAGAATACTGTCTGCGTGCATTGTGCAATGACAACCCAAAAGTCCACCACGCTGCAGATTCTTTGCAAACACGGAGAGTCTGACGAAGAGAGGGAAGAAATGACCTCACACATTTTTGATCAATCCAAAGTGCTCTTTTGATTTTAGGAATATAATAAATTCGAAACAATATAAGTCATCCCATATATGGGCGGGTCATTTTCTTCTTATATTGTGAATGTAGATTGGAGATGTGTCTCATCTTGACAGCTGTTTTGATGTTGACGTCAATGTTTTATCCAGCCAAAGTCCATTTGGACAATGACAATTGAAATGCAGACAATCCAAGTAACCTAACTCTAAAATTGCAGGTACTCAGCATCTCCCCGCACACCCCCCCCAAAAAAAAAACAAAAACAAAAAACAAGAATGTGTTTGTGTGCAACATCCGAAAGTGAAGCCTCAATTTCAGTGACATCGTTGAGTCATTCCCAACTGTTTCCTCATCATGCAGGTCTCGCTTCCTGGACTGAACCCTCCACGACGCCGCCTCATGTGACTTCAGGTAAGCTTGCACACTCACGTTCGACGTCAGTGGTATAACCTGTACTCAGGTGTTGATAGATGATGCCGGCAGGTGCTGCGTATGACGTGTTTTGTGTGTATGGCTTCTGATAGTTCCAAATAGCGCCTTACAAAATGCTACTACGACCTTCCTGTTTCAAAGTGCTCATGAGAAAGGAAAGATTTTACTTTAGCCAGCAGCCTAAGATGAAAGAAGCGGTATTTAACAAAGGTACCAATTTTGCCAATTTAAAAATCACTGTCCAATTTAAAACTCAATAGAATAAGACACAAATTGTACTCAGGTAAGTTAATGTGACTGAGGTAAAAGTATGTCGTCCTCGAAATGAGAGTCATTATTTCAGGAAGTATTCAGGAGGAGAAAAAAAACCCTACTCACACTGAGTAACTGATAAGCAATGTCTGATTAATTTATTTTAGTGAATACCACATGAATCAGCAGCAGATAAATATATAAAAATAAGAAAATGCAAATTGTAGTCGATTGAAAGGCTGGAAGCAGAAAACCTTTGATAGTTATAAATGGCTGCTCCGTTTTCATTTCATTGTCTTCTCTCACTGCAGAACACTACTTAGTAGATATCGCTATCAAAGTGACGGGCCCTGCGAAGAATGAATCAGAAATTGCATCCTGGGTATGTTTGAAATGATGTATTGTGACATAAACAACAAAGCCCCCCCCCCCCCAAAAAAAAAAAACCCACAAATGTGAACATGAACTGTTCTGTTCCACTTCTCAGCTCCAGGATGTGTTCCAAAACAATCTGGGAAGCTGTGTTTTTTCCCACACTGAAACCACAGCTTTACCACCTCCGTTTCAAACTACATCTGCAAACTCTTCAGCGGGGACGACGACGACGACGATAAACGAGACTCATGGCACCAACACAACCGCAGCCACTTTTAATAACACGTTACAAAGCAACACCACCGCCGCGGCTACGACCGCGTTACCAAACACTACCGCAGCCACAACCATTTTGCAAAATGATACAACAGTAGCCACAACTACACTACAAAACAATCCGACTGCAGCGACAACCCCATTGCCAAACAGCGACACGACTACAGCGACGAGCACCGTGCAAATCTTTGGCACAGCTGCAGCTACAACGTTAGCAAAGTCTGACTCAACTGGAGCTATTGCCACTGTAGCAACTACCAGTGATGCTGGTAGCAACACAACAAGGATTATCAGAACCAAGAGGGCAGAAAATAAGCCCAACTCAAACAATGCACATTTCATTCAAAAAAACATGCTGAGGTATGTCATAATTTCTTTTTTATTATTATTTTTTTTTTAGTTCACCGGCATTTGCCTTTCACCGTTTTGGTGATCATATTTCTATTATTCTTTTCCAGGAACACGGATGGCTTAATTCAGGTTTGTAGTCTCGCTCTCACAAGTTATTTGGCCCGATCGTGTTAATTTGCATTCATGTCTTATCACAGGGAGTTGACGTTTCCTGTGCAAAGAAGACGGAAATAAGGTATCGGGTTGATTGAACTGCATGTAACATTCATCATTTTTTGAAGAAAAAAAAAAGTTCTGTGTAATGTCCCCCCCCCCCCCAAAAAAAAATATACACCAGAGTGAAAGTCTAATTCCAGTGCAAAATAAGAGCGGTATTTAAAATCCTTACCCTTCTACTGATAAAAGTCGTGCCACTCCAAATGAAGTGTCCACAGTGAGTATAAAAGTACAGAACGTCTTGTTCTTGATCAGAAAGACCAACTGCTCGGCGGTTCTGGTGCTGAGGCAGAAGGTGTCGCCGTGTTGCATCCTGCAAACAATCTGTGCCGCCAATCCAACTTCCTCTGACATCCGCGCAGTGCCCAAAAGAACCAATCTCTTGAGTGAGTGCTACAAAATGTTTTGTTGTTGTTGTTTTTTGTTAACCTAACTTTTCTATGCTCCCATTAATAGGTCCCCTAAACGATACCTGCAACAGCGATCACCTGGATGAAAAAAGCTGCGTTTATACACCAAATGCAAACAATTCAAAATGGTAAAGCGGTTCATTTTAAGCGCTGTGGATTTTCCCTTTCATTCTCCTCATCATTTATAAGAACACTTTTGGGTCGGAGACATGAACTATGAATGAATGGCAATTTCATTTGACAGTGAAGACTCGGCGTTCGCCGCACCTCCGTGTGCTACAGGTGAGCGCCGACATATTCCTGATTATAATTTCAAAGTAAAAATGTGGTAGTGCAGCTAAAAGGAGCAGTGTCTTCCAACTGCGTCTACCACAGCGACCCCAAATGTGACGACCGCACAACCAAACACGGCCTCCAGTAATACGACATCATTCCCTCACGTCTCCACCGTCTCACCTAATAATGACACGGAGAGCCAAGCCAACGCTCTCCTCGAGCTGTCCGCCAATGTGTCCAGACTGAACTCCAGCCAGGTGGATCAGCTGGTGTCTCAGTTGGAGGACCTGTTGTCGGGCCCCAATATCAGCCTGGCTCTGGCGAACACCACCGTCCACATCGTCAGCAATCTGTTGGACGCCCCTGCAGAGACACTGGCCAGCTCCTACAGCAGGTTACGTTCGGATTTTGTGGCATGATTTATTTATTTGTGTCACTGTTGGATGTCAGTTATCTCATTTTTGTACAGTAGCTTGTTTGGGTAGTTGCATTTTGTGTCCAGCAGGGGGCTTTTCACCGTGGGTACTGTTTGGGGGCAGAAAAAAGGAGTCTGTTGTGACGTCATGTTCTGCCAATATTTTGCTTCGCCGAATAATGAATTAAACGTTCTCCTTGTTTCTGAAACAGAATTATAAGCATGGTTGATACGGTGGGCCTCAAATTGGTCCTTGAAGCAGAAACGGAAACTCTCTTGTCGCCAGCTTTGGCTCTGTCCGTCAAAGCGGTGGATGGAAGGAATTTCCAACAAGTGCTTTTTTCCATCTCCGACCCCAGCAACGCACAGGTATGGCACAGCAGCTTTAGGAAGAGCTAAGGGGCATGTGATAAGACCGCCGAAGTTCCAATACGTGACGGTAAAGAGCGTCTTAAAATAAATGTTGTTGAGCCAATGAAATAAAAAAAAAAAACTCTCTCCGCAAAAATGTGAGCGCAACTAAAACTACAGACTCGGTATTTGATTTTTTACACGGAATACAGTCTTATTCTTTCTCAAGTAAATATTTAGAGGACTAGATTTTACTTTTTTCCTATTAGTTCAAATCACTCGCCCTAATCAACAGTGATTGTAGCGCAATTTGCAGTCACAGGACTTGAATAGGCCGACACCTCTGACTTGACATTTTAGACCAGAAAACAAATGCTGTGCCGATCAATCCTATTTACGAAAAGGAAAATTTCAATGTTAAGTCCTCATATGTGTTTTTTCGGAAAGTAATTCCGATTGCACGATTGTCTGTGTCTTATGTGTTGTCTTGTGTTATTTTGACTTCAAGATGGCGCCGCGAGAGGGGCTTCCTTTACAGCAGCTCCTATATTTTGTTCTTCTACTTCTTCCTTTCATAACTTTGCTTCTGTGAATTGGCAATTTCTCCATTGTGAGACTAATAAAGGATTTCTTATCTTATCTTGAAGGTCCGAGTCGATCCCAAGTTTCCAAGGATTGTGAGGAACAACTCCTCCATCCCTCAGGGCTCCATCACGCTGCCCGCCTCCCTCACCCAAAACCTCACCTCGGAGGAGCAGCAGATGGCATCCAGAGTCCACTTCAACTTTTATCAGAAAAGCTCAGTATTTCAGGTCTCACGCACTCAACAAGTACCATACACTGGTGCATCGCAATGCATTGGAATTTAACGGAAAGTGCTGTGTGTCCTCTGTCCACGTAGGACGCATCTTTAGGAAAACGTCGACTCAACAGCGGGATTCTGGGAGCGAGTTTGGCCAACTTGACAGTCGCGGGACTCCGGGAGCAAGTTGTGATTAGCCTGAGGAACGTGGAGCCCATTCCCGTCAGTGTTTATCTTTTAAAGACATTTTTTTCGTCCTGTACATTGACTGGCTCGAGGCGGCACTAATGAAAACCACGCAAAGCTGCCCCAAAATGAAAACCATACATCTGCAAATCCGTGTTGAACCCAAAAACAAGATGTCTTTCTTTACCCTCATAACAACTTCTGTTTTTGCCTTCGCTAAACTGCAGGCTAATTACGTGGCGACATGCGTCTTCTGGGACTTTGCGTTAAATGGTGAGAGTTTTCCTTCAAAACATCCATTCGGACGAATGCGGCGAAAACGCATGAATGCACGGTCACTTTTCTTCCGCTGGCAGAGCGATCGGGCGGCTGGAATACAAACGGCTGTTATGTCCACAACAGCACAGACGAGGTGACAGTTTGTGGCTGCGACCATCTCACGAGTTTCTCGATCCTGCTGGTAAGCTTGCGTTTTGACTTTGAGCGCATTTGACTGCAGCAAGCCGATGATAAGATTGCTAGTGAAGATCAGCCACTTCCTTCGGTACGCCGGCGTCAACGAGAAGAAACTTGTTTCGCTTTTGATTGAGTCTATCAAGTTATTAAGTCGTCAAAGTTTGTTTTAAACCAGTCATGAACTCGAGTCGAAAGCGTTTTTTTTTCTCTTTTTAATGATCGTGGTCCAAATAATTTTCGTTGCGAGATCCCACTCTTTTCAAATACGTCGCTTGTGTATAACTTTGTCTCCTCATCCAGGACCTCGCCAGGGAGCCTCTAACCAGTCGAGCGAACGCCACCATTTTGACCTTCATCACATATATCGGCTGTGGGATCTCCGCCATTTTCCTGGCATTGACGCTCCTCACATACTTGGCCTTTGGGTGAGTCGTGAGTGCCGCAATGTACCGGCGGTGGGCAAGTCAGGGGACCTGCCGTTAAAACCTCAACCCTGATATTTGTTCTATGAAATTCTAAAAAAAATGGATTCTCAACAGCACAGCTTGCAGAAGTGTCTGTGGTGGTCCGATTTTTTTTTTAGGAGCATTTCTCAGACCAGTCGGATGACTGATTCGCCTCAGCGGGCCGCGAGCCATCTCAAAATAGCATTTGAATTTTTCCATCCTCCGATTCGTTGGCCAGGGCAAGCCGAGCGCAC
>NW_017805406.1:1040511-1043811 GCF_001891065.2 Hippocampus comes
CAAGGACAACTACGGACTGGTGTCGTACGGGAGGTTTTCTGACGGCACAAGTGACGACTTGTGAGTCCTTTACCCGCCGTCTCAAATATCCCCTCATACATCATGGCCTTTAGTCCAAAAAATCCGTTCCCGTCTCCGACAGCTGCTGGCTAAAAAACGATATTGCCTTCTACGTGGCGGTGGTGGCCTACTTCTGCGTCGTCTTCCTGTTCAACTTGATCGTGTTGGTGGTGGTGCTGGTCCAGCTGCAGAAGATCAAGCGGCAGAACCCGCACAACTCGCAGCACCGCTCCACCGGCCAGGACGTGCGCAGCGTGGTGGGCGTGACCATCCTGCTGGGCCTCACCTGGGGCTTTGCCTTTTTCGCCTGGGGGCCCGTCAACCTGCCCTTCATGTACCTCTTCGCCATCTGTAACGCCTTCCAAGGTGAGACGCGGGAGCTTCACCCCCAAAACAAAGACTTATTTATCTTCCGATGAAAACTGTGCACATTTGGAAATGTGTTGACCGGTGTCATTTAACGCTTGAAACCCACAATTCAAATCAGTCATCACCTTTTTCGGTACAGTGAAACTCCTCTACAACGAAACCTACATGGGCGAAAATACCCCCTAGTGTGAAAAAATCTTCATGCATTAAAACCATTCCTACTCTCCTGCCCCCCCATACAACGAAAAAAAAACCCTGTTGCGTTATACGAAATCTTTTTCTCTGTGCCGCTCGTGTGCGTCCACACTCACATGCGTCCTCGTTCGCAGGTTTCTTCATATTTGTGTTCCATTGTGCGGTGAAGGACGTGGTGAGGAGGCACTGGCGGGCAAACCTCTGTTTCGGAAAAATGAGGCTAGCTGAGAACTTGGGTAACATTTTGAGTTTTCCCAAAAGTTGTTCAGTTCATACCTGCTTGGTGTAAAGTCAAAGAATTTAAAGTTGGGGATGAGATGAGACGCGTGTCATAGCTCAGCTCACCGGAGTTTGTCCCCCTTTCAACAGAATGGAGTCGCACGGCAACGCAGATGGTGAAGAGAGCCTCAGTGAGCGGACCGCCGTCCAACAACTCATCGGCTTTCCTCCGTCACAACTTGGAGCAGACTCACGGCATAGGTCAGCTAGAAATAGAAGTTCACTGTCTCTTCTGTGGCTTTCCTGTTTTTTTTTTTAATGACAGGGATGTTTTGCTTCAGGAAATCCGTTGGAAGACAGAATCATCACCGCTGACGAAGAATCCCGCTCGGACGTCGTTCTTGACGACAGGGAGCAGGGAAACCATCAAATGCCCTCACGCACACATTCGTATTATACTTAATAAGCAATATTGTCAGTTTTTTAAAAGACCGTTTTTTTATATTTGCGCTTGTCAGAATCCTTAAAAGCTGAAACGCACACTTTGTTCTTTCAGAGTTTGTGACACAAACGCATGCATTCATCCGTGAGGATTCGTTCCCCAAAAGTATTCACCACCAAAGCACTTTAGGCGTCAAGAAGATTTGGAGCAAGCACTTTAACCTTCTCACACATTCTATTTTGTTTATTCCTGAACAAAGGGTATTTGTTGAAGAGGGTTTTTAAAAATGTCTCAAGCTGACAGGCTTATTCATGACAACATTTCCCGTTGTTCCTCTTCTTCTTTGCATTCACTTTATAAGGGCCCTTTTGGTTCCTGTGTATTATTGCCATTTTCTTCCCTCCACCAAAGACAGTTTTAGCCAAGCGAATCCAGTAATGACTATTTCATCATTCGGCTTTGAAAGTTGAAAACAAGCATAGTTGTAAAATGTGACTGAACCCTGCTGCTATCGTCGCAGCTCTTCCAACACAACCACATCAAACGAGAATGGAAATGATAACATGCATTTTACTGACTTCCTGTTCTTTAATGACCAATTAACATCTCACCCAAAGCCAAACCCATTGGGTTCGTGTGAGTGAATCGCAGCTCCTTGTTTTTACTTTTTTAGATGCTACTTTTTAACGCTTGAGACATTTACATGACGTCAGCTTCACATGCTTTTTCAAAAATACAGAGGCTTTCTTTCATTCAAGTTGATTAAATATTTGTCTGGGGAGAAAAAAAAATACTGTAGTCCAGGGGTGTCAAAATTACGGCCCGCGGGCCGGATCCGGCCCGCAAAGGAGTTAAATCCGGCCCGCGAGATGATTATGTAAAGCAATGTGTCAAACATACGGCCCGCGGGCCGGAACCGGCCCGCAAGGAGGTTCAATTAGGCCCGCAGGATAATTTAAAAGTGAAAAAAAATGCATTAAAGACAGAATTAATATTTTTAATAAGGTGCAATTCATTGAGTATCCACAAGGGGACACTGTAATGACAGGGATGTTTTGCTTCAGGAAATCCGTTGGAAGACAGAATCATCACCGCTGACGAAGAATCCCGCTCGGACGTCGTTCTTGACGACAGGGAGCAGGGAAACCATCAAATGCCCTCACGCACACATTCGTATTATACTTAATAAGCAATATTGTCAGTTTTTTAAAAGACCGTTTTTTTATATTTGCGCTTGTCAGAATCCTTAAAAGCTGAAACGCACACTTTGTTCTTTCAGAGTTTGTGACACAAACGCATGCATTCATCCGTGAGGATTCGTTCCCCAAAAGTATTCACCACCAAAGCACTTTAGGCGTCAAGAAGATTTGGAGCAAGCACTTTAACCTTCTCACACATTCTATTTTGTTTATTCCTGAACAAAGGGTATTTGTTGAAGAGGGTTTTTAAAAATGTCTCAAGCTGACAGGCTTATTCATGACAACATTTCCCGTTGTTCCTCTTCTTCTTTGCATTCACTTTATAAGGGCCCTTTTGGTTCCTGTGTATTATTGCCATTTTCTTCCCTCCACCAAAGACAGTTTTAGCCAAGCGAATCCAGTAATGACTATTTCATCATTCGGCTTTGAAAGTTGAAAACAAGCATAGTTGTAAAATGTGACTGAACCCTGCTGCTATCGTCGCAGCTCTTCCAACACAACCACATCAAACGAGAATGGAAATGATAACATGCATTTTACTGACTTCCTGTTCTTTAATGACCAATTAACATCTCACCCAAAGCCAAACCCATTGGGTTCGTGTGAGTGAATCGCAGCTCCTTGTTTTTACTTTTTTAGATGCTACTTTTTAACGCTTGAGACATTTACATGACGTCAGCTTCACATGCTTTTTCAAAAATACAGAGGCTTTCTTTCATTCAAGTTGATTAAATATTTGTCTGGGGAGAAAAAAAAATACTGTAGTCCAGGGGTGTCAAAATTACGGCCCGCGGGCCGGATCCGGCCCGCAAAGGA
>NW_017805406.1:1044127-1045738 GCF_001891065.2 Hippocampus comes
AAGTAAATTGCACATTTGTCGAAGGAAATGTAAGGTGCTTCATGAAATATTTTGTAAAAGATATGTTCATTAAATTTCAACATTTTCCTAATGTTCTTGTGCTTCTTTATACCAAAACAAAGGAAAGACATTGTTTTGGTTATTTATAGCAAAGTATGGTATCATTTTAATGGTCCGGCCCACTTGACATCTACCGAGGCCGTATGTGGCCCACCATGTGAAATGAGTTTGACACCCCTGCTGTAGTCCATTCGCCAAAACAAAAAAACCCCAAAACATAATGGAACAAAGAGCGAGGGAATAAATAAATGCCACCAAGTCCCATGGGGTCGTTTGTACACGTGCTACACAAGCTGCATTCACCGTCCCTTTCACATCCATCCCAAACAAACAGACCTGCCACAAACGCTTTGACCACTGGCATCATCTACAGCAGTGGTTCTTAACCTGGGTTCGATCGAACCCGAGGGGTTTGGTGAATCGATCTCAGGGGTTCGACAGCGCCTCTGCCATGGAGGGTAAGGCACACTGGACTCAACATGTCAATTAGTTATGACACGCCCGTTCATTTTGAGTACAATGAAAAAAAACGTATACTTACGTCCTGAAATTATATATATGCGTATTTAGCCCCCCCAAAAACGACCATGTATAGTAAGGTGTTTTACCCGGAAAAAGACGACCATGTATATAGTAAGGCATTTTTAGCCCCAAAAAACGACCTTGTGTTGTAAGGCGTTTTTAACCAAAAAAACCGACCATGTATAGTAAGGCATTTTTAGCCGAAAAAAACAACCATGTATAGTAAGGCATTTTTTGCCGAAAAAGACGACCATGAATAGTAAGGCGTTTTTAACTGAAAAAACGACCATGTAGGAAGGCATTTTTTGCCGAAAAAACGACCATGTATAGTAAGGCATTTTTAGCTGAAAAAAACGACCATGCAAAGGAACGTGTTTTTCGCCCCATAAAACGACCATGTACAGTAAGGCGTTTTGAGCTGAAAGGAAGTCATTTTTTGCCGAAAAAACGACCATGTATAGTAAGGCATTTTTAGCTGAAAAAAACGACCATGCAAAGGAACGTGTTTTTCGCCCCATAAAACGACCATGTACAGTAAGGCGTTTTGAGCTGAAAAAAACGACCATGTATAGTAAGGCGATTTGAGCCGAAAAAAAAGACCACGTATGGTAAGGCGTTTTTAGCCGAAAAAAAACGACCATGTATAGTAAGGCCTTTTTAGCTGAAATTTTTAGCCCCAAAAAAAGACTATGTATAGTAAGGCATTTTTAGCCCAAAAAAAACGACCATGTTTAGTAAGGCGTTTTTAGCCGAAAAAACGACCATGTATACTAAGGCGTTTTTAGCCGAAATTTTTAGCCCCAAAAAACGACCATGTATAGTCAGGCGTTTTTAAACGGAAAAAAAGACCATGTATAGTAAGGCGTTTTTAGCCGAAAAAAACGACCATGTATAGTAAGGCCTTTTTAGCTGAAATTTTTAGCCCCAAAAAAAGACCATGTATAGTAAGGCATTGACACTCATTTTGAGTTTTTATTGCTTTAAACGCATTTTCAGCCCGAGCAGAGCACGTTTTCTGAGTTTGAATAT
>NW_017805406.1:1050141-1110593 GCF_001891065.2 Hippocampus comes
CTAAAAATGCCTTACTATACATGGTCTTTTTTTGGGGCTAAAAATTTCGGCTAAAAACACCTGACTATACATGGTCGTTTTTTTCGGCCAAAAACGCCTTACTATACATGGTCGTTTTTTTTGGCTAAAAATGCCTTACTATACATGGTCTTTTTTGGGGCTAAAAATTTCAGCTAAAAAGGCCTTACTATACAGGGTCGTTTTTTTTCAGCTAAAAACGCCTTACTATACATGGTCGTTTTTTTCGGCTAAAAACGCCTTACTATACATGGTCGTTTTTTGGGGCTAAAAATTTCGGCTAAAAACGCCTTACCACACATGGTCAGTTTTTTTCCGTCTAAAAAATGCCGTACTTTGCATGTTTTTCTTTTCGGCTAAAAAGGCCTTACTATAAATGGCCATGAGGAAAAAAATGTACCCTATTTGCAAACTGCCTACAAAGGCCCAGACTTGGATTCGAACCAGCATCTTCCCACTCTTAAGCTAATGTCCTCACCAGTGGACCATGGTTGCGCAGGTATACCGATATCATCGGGAACAACCAAAACAGGCCTTTGCGTAACTGGTCGCTCAAAAAAAGCTTGAGAAGCAAACCCTGCCGATGATGGCCGAGACCTGGACTCGAACCAGCATCTTCCCACTGTTAAGTTGGCGACCTTACCAATGGACCATGGTGGTACAGGTATACCGAGATCATCAGTCACAACCCAAAAATGCTTTTACATAAATGGTTGTTCAAAAAAGTTTAATATGCAAACTCTACAAATGATGGCCGAGACCTGGATTCGAACCGGCATCTTCCTACCGTTTAGCTGGCACCCTTACCAGTGGACCACGGTGGCACAGCTAAAACAAACTCCTCATTATCAACCCAAAAAGGCCTTTACATACCTGGTCATTCCAAAAAAGCTTGATATGCAAACTCCGCAGATGATGGCCGAGACCTGGATTTGAACACTGCGCCCCTGCGCTGGTAAACCGACACAGTAACTGGTCGACCACACTGGCACTGCTTTATTGAGCTTGTAAGTAACAATCCAAAAAAAGTCTTCCAAAACATGGTCGGTTAAAGCTTTCCATGCCAGCTTCGCAGAGGAAGGCCGAGACATGGATTGGGTTCAAAACACCTTTCTAAAGATGGTCGTTTTTTTCGACCAAAAACGCCTTACTATACATGGTCGTTTTTTTGGTTGAAAACGCCTTACTATACATGGTCGTTTTTTTTCGGCGAAAAACAGCTTACTATACATGGTCATTTTTTTTGGTTAAAAACGCCTTCCTACACATGGTCGTTTTTTTTCCGACTAAAAACGCCTTACTATACATGGTCATTTTTTTTCGGCAAAAAACGCCTTCCTGTACATGGCCGTTTTTTTTGGTGAAAAACGCCTTACTATACATAGTCGTTTTTTTGGCAAAAAAAATGCCTTACTATACATGGTCGTTTTTTTTCGGCTAAAAACGCCTTCCTATACATGGTCGTTTTTTTCGGCCAAAAATGCCTTACTTTACATGGTCGTTTTTTCTGACTAAAAATGCCTTACTATACATGGTCATTTTTTTTGGTTGAAAACACCTTACTATAGATGGACATTTTTTTCCGGCTAAAAATGCCTTACTATACATGGTCGTTTTTTTTTTTTTTGGTTTAAAACGCCTTACTATACAGAGTCGTTTTTTCGGCAAAAAAATGCCTTACTATACTATCGGTGAATTGGTCTCAGGGGTTCGAAAGAGCCTCTGCCTTGGAAGGTAAGGCACACCCGACTCAACATGTCAGTTATGACACGAACGCTTGGCCATCGCTGGCTGGTTCATTTTCTGCACAATTTAAAATACCTATGTCGTGTTTTTTTCTGTTTTTAATAAATACGTTTTTTCGTGTCTCGAATTTATAAAAATAAATAAATAAATAAATAAATAAAATTATTATATTTTTATTTTTCACTCATGAAGGGTTCGGTGAATGTGCATATTAACTGGTTGGGTTCGGTACCTCTCACAAGTTTAAGAACCACTGATCTAATCAGATCCAGTACAGTTTTTTTTTATTATAGGTCGTGCAGCATAATCCTGCCGCCTCATTTTCTGCTTACGTCTTTGAGCTAGTACCTTCATGTTACAAATGAATATTACTATTGCTATAAAGGCAGATTTTTTTTTTTTCCCCGAAGACGTCTTGTACTGGATCCTAATATACAGTGAGTCATCATAATGTTGTGACTGCTTGATGTCAATGTTACACGCTTTTTTTAATATATCCGAAGGAACCAAAAGAACAACCACTCAATATGGCATTTGTGACTGCTTGATGTCAGTGTTACACGCTTTATTATATCTGAACGAACCAAAAGAACAACCACTCAATATGGCATAAAATAGCACAAAGATGGAATTAAGGTGGTGGAATCTCCCCCCCCCTGGACATTGGAATCATCGTTTGGCATCATGCCAAGAAATCAACCTGAATTTAAAAAAAATAAATCAAAATAACAGTCAATGTAACAAAAAAAAAATTAGCTTAAAAACAGTTTAGTTGCTGATATCTTCACCCTATAAGGGGGCAAAACAACAAACGAGCAACTATCAGTAACATCATTAGCATATCAGCTCTTAGTTCAAACCTCGAAAGAGCATTCAGAAGAGTAAATGCTTATTCATGGGCCTCCCAAGTGAGGTTTAAAACACACACACACACACACACACACACACACACACACACACACACACACACACACACACACATTCAAAACTGGACTTGTTGGCTTGCAGCGAACAATACTTAAAAACAATTCAAAAAGGTAAAAGAGACATGTGGAGAGAGAGAGGTAAGGGGGAAAAAAAAATGCCCTGACAGATGTGTGAAGAGTGAGCAGACCAGTGGAGTGTTTGGGTACTATGACACAACGACATGCCTTCATCATGGGTGTTGCGAAATAGTATCTCTTTTACAGTAAGCGTTTTCGAGCTCCCTCGGACTACACCTAGCGAGCGATACAGCAGAGAAGAAAGCCTGTTCACGTTCCACTAGCTAGAGAGAGCGAGAGAGAGAGAAAAAAAGTCACTTCTTCCACACGGTGTAGAAAACCCAGCTGACGTGCACACTTAAGGAAGAAGTACTGTTCGGACTAGTCACATATTTACATTCAAGTTATCCAATAGCTAACTGTTACCTTAGCAGTAATGTGTACTATTATTATTCAAATTTTTCGGGCGGTGTCAATCACTGGCAGATTTTCTGTATTTCCGTTGCGCTTTGGTTCACAGGATAATGAACAAAAGATGCTTGTCTTGTCTCATCACCGCTTTTTGCGTCTTGTTGCGGAAGGATACAGTTCCATGTAGGAGGGCACACAAACCACTTTTTTGGAGAAGTCCACAGGACAGGAGAGTCTTCCCAGCTGCTCCTCATACTGACTCAAAGCCTCCGTCAGATTTGCACTGTTACCCTGGCCGCACGCACAGAGACAGAGGATGTCACAGAGCAGCAATTACTGCACTCTCATTTATTACAGAGGAGAATTTTAAATTTTGGGCGACATTTTAGAAAGGATCATGGAAGTTGACATGTTGGAGCTGCTATCGCGGCCCACATAAATTGAGGTGGTGGGCCAGATCTGGCCCCCCGGGCCTTGAGTTTGACACCAGGGGGTTAGATCATATACACACAAACTCAATATGTGGCAGTGGTGTCGTTATCTTGGTAGAGCAAAGTGCTTACCAAACATCTCATCGGATTGTTCTGAGCTTGTGTTATTGTGCTAGCATAGCAATAGCAAGGTGGCGGAACTCAACTACAGTGCAGTATGATGTATTTATCTGAATGGTATTTGTACATATATAGGCTATTAATAGTCGCTAGGAGCTTCTATCCACTTGAAGAAATCTCATTGGCGTAAGGACAACATTTTGAAATCGAGTGCCCCCGAGCACAGCGAACTGACCTCGGTTTACGCTTTTTTTCCCCCCTATCTCGGCTACGCTAAGATGGAAAGCACTAATTACAGAGATTTGACAAAGATAAGCTTTCTTTTGAACAGCGGATTTGGCCGTCATTTTACGAATCATTAAAGATGACGAATGGATGAAGCAGGCATTTTGGAAAATCCGAATGTAACGCTTCAAGGCCGTGCGCCTGATCTATCGCTCTATTTATCGAAGCAAAACGTCATCGGAAAAATGACTCAAGCGGCAAATAGCGATGAACGGGCTTTCGCATCCCCTTTTTTCGCGGCCGGACCTCCAATTTCATCTGATTGGTCCACAATAATTCTTGACTACAAATAATGGATCTTTGTATGTTGACTTATGGCAGGATTTTTCTAATGTAATATACATGACCTTGGAATTCACCTAAAAAAAATGTCTGCTGCGGTGTACTTGTGCTTGCAAAAATTGGTACCTTTTTGGGCATGTTTAGCCTCCCAAAAAGATCAAATATGTTGCCATAATAATGATAAAAAGCAATTCCAAGAGGGCCTTTCAAAACGAAAACCAACGTGAAACAAAAAAAAAACAAAAATACGAACAAAGCGATGCTCACCTGGGTGAAGTATTTCCCCTTAGGATGCAGGATTTTTATTGATAGATCCAAAATGAGACGGAGGAACTCCCATGTTGAGTCTGCAAAAATAAATGACATCATTTTTCACGTCGGGAACGAACGGGCATTTTTCGGTCCGTATTTAAAAATGGCAAACCTTCTTCTGGTTCTGTGGATATCGGGACTGCGGTGAGATCGTTAATAATGTAGTCAAACGTTCTCCCCTCCAGCACGTACTTCTTAAGCACGGGCACGCAGTCCTCCACTAGAATCTGGCAACACATAGCAAAAGGGCGGCGGCGTCCTCGGTCACCATTTGGAACAAAGCGACGTGGTGAAAGAGTTTTCCGATATGTGTCGTGCGAAAAGCCAAAGCAAAATGTTTTTGTGGCGACCGTAACCGCAATCGCCCTGGAGTACTCACTTGGTAACAGTCCCCCTTCAGGTTGTCCAGCACATTGCCGCACGTCTTCCGCATGTACTTTTTGCACCCGTCGATCACCTTTTGATCAATGTATTCAAGGTGGTCAAGGAACAAGGCTACAACGATACAACCGAGTGGTTTTCCTCAGAAGGAGATCAATGAGCAGAGCAGTTCAGGATATCTCCACCATGGTGATCATCTTTGGCTTTTGTTTGACGGCCTGAGCGAGGATGCCTCCGTCGCCTCCTCCCAAAATCAGCACTTCCTTGCCGGCGTAGTCCTCCTTCCCGCCGCCCATGATGGCTTCCGTGTAGGGCAAGTCGCTCTCCGCCAGATCTGCACGGATTCCGTCATGATCAAAACGCGGCACGGACGCACGCGGCATTCCGTCGTGTCGGCGGACTTGACGAGACGCACTTACTGACATCTCCATTGAGGACCAGCATGTTCCCAAACTGCTGCGAGTGCAATATTTTGATGTTTTGGTATGCGGAGTCTTCGTCGTACAAGACGCGATCTATGTCGTACTCGGTCAGCCTTCCGTCGGTGGTGGGCCAGTACCGGTCCACTTTGGCTCCTCGGATGAGAGGCGGGAGCCTGTTCGCGGCGACCAGGAATGAACGCCGTCTGCAACTCTCGGGGGGCCTCGAGATGATGCAGCAAATCGGAGTCGAGGGGCTTACCTTTTGACGCGCGTTATCTTGCCGTTGAGGAGAACCTTTAGTTTCTTTTCCAGTGTATTTAAAAGCTGAAGAAATATAAATTGAATAGAGCTTTTTATGAGTTCCTCTGAGGTTTTCAACAGTTTTTAAAAGTTCATGGACAGTCTCATCAGCGCAGCAAAACTGATCATGTGGCCTGATCAGTCTTTCTTGCAAAACCTCGCCAAACGTTCGGAGATTGCTCTGCATTTTAATTTGTTCTCCCTCACGGCTATTTTCTTTCTCAACTGAATCGCAGCATTTTTTTGTCCATTCTTTATTACATTTGGACAAATCTGTGTTGACTTTCTAGCAACTGCACGTTATGCTTGCAAAAAGAATTGGGAGCCAATCATATTTTCGGATGTGTATGTTGTTCAAGGGACCTACACTGTCTAGTTGAGCAATGTTATCGCCTTCATAACACTGCAGGTCAATCGTGAGCAACCCGTGGGCGTGCAGCCGCAAAATAACAAGCCTGTGGAGTAAAGAGGTGAAAAAAATTAATGGACATCAATCAATAAAATGACATTTGCTGCGCTAAATGGATGCTCCGCACCCACACAGGTCAACACGGTTATTCAACTTGGATAAAACGTTAGTTTTTTTTTTTCTCTTAAGTATTGACCTGCCGTTCTTTCCGACAAAGGTGGCGAGGTATCCGCGCCCGTCTGTGTCATGCACGGTCTCTGTCATTTCCTGCTCGTGGAATATGGACAGGAGCACCGGGACTGTTGATGCAGAGTCAACTGGGAACGAGAAACAAGAGTGCAGGGTTGAAAAAAACAAACTTTGTCTCTCACCTATGCATCATTTGGCAATTATAGAATCTTCAGGCACAGTCAAGAATAAAAAGTCACGTACCCTACACAATTATAATTGACGTCAGAAAAGAAAGAGGCTGCGGCCACTCTCTCACATATGCTCCCCTCTCAGCTTTTACGATCATGTTCACTTCATCGCATGTCCTCTCATTTGCAAATTCTTTACAGGCATTTTAGTACTGCATTTCCACTCCCACCACACATTGTTCGCCTGGCTTCATACTTAGGGTTTTATGTTCTTCAAGATAGTTTGTGGGTGTTGTAGCTACATTGGGGGCTGGGGGGAAAAAAAGGAGCCTCAAATAAAACTCCAAGCGGTTACCCCAGAGCTTGCCATGTGTTTAGTTGCTTGTCGTCTCTTACCGCTCCTTAGCAGAAAAAAAAAAGCCAGGGCTTTTCATTGAAAAGGGACAAATCCATGATACCTCACTGCAGCCTATTTTACGTTCAAACAAGGGGGCAAAGGTACCGGTCCGTCCTGTTCAGTTGCATAGCAAGCAGAGAAAAATAATGCACACCGGAGCTGTTCCGCCGTCATGTCCCTACGCCCTAACCCACGGTGAATGCTGCACACAAGCGCCACTACTGTTATAACTCTCAGAATAATTCGGTGCAGTTTTACACAGTGTGAAAGTCTCCCCAACACCATAACAAAGTATTAAATGGCTCTCAAAGGAGTGTGTTGTTATTTTTTATTTGTTTGTCTCTTTTATTTGTTTCTTAAACATGTGAATCACTTTGTCAATAATCCTCACTGTTTGCTGATGATCTGTTGACACTTGGATAATCGCAGACGCCACATGCTTGGTTTGATCAGGTCCGTTGCCTCGAGTCAACAGATAGAATCCACCAAGATCCAGACACTCCTACCCTCAGTCGCTGCGCTAACCGCTCAACCAACTGAGCCACAGCCACCAAGCAAGTCCAACAAGCTGTTGGTGTGCTGCTGGGAAGCTGGTGACACCAGCAAGAGTCGAGTTATTACTGTACCAGGTCCTGGCAACATTCTGACTCTGCTGAGGCTCAGTTGGTAGAGTGGGTTGGCCAGTAGCTGAAAAGGTTCAGGAGTTCGAAGCTTGGCTGTTTTGGCTTGCTTTTGCTGCTGATCAGCATGAGAACATGACAAAACAATCCTGGTCTCTGATTTATTATTATTATTATTATTATTTAGCAATGAAGGAGAACATCGGCTATTAATCATGCTGGGGTTACTCCAAAAGAATAAAGATCATTTATACAGATAACCGTTATGATATGGCGACAATAGTTTTATTATAAATTAAACGGCGATTTACGTCGAATCTAAAAAACGCATCGATGTTTCCCCCATATTAAGATGAACGCACGTCTATGACAAATTTTCACTCACTTCCGGTGCCACTGCGCTATGTTTAACATGACCGCAAGATGGCGCTGCCATCACCACCAATGACAGAATGACAAACTATTCAATGGATAGCGTTTAAAAAACCTGACCCCCCAAAAAATGACGTACACATTGAAAATGTGACTTTTTAAGTCATCCACCATGTATTCCCATCCAATGCTGAGAGTTTGCAAGGTAAATATCAGTTCCACGTGCATTCTGTCGACGGCGTTTCATTCAAAAATCGCTATTAACATTTTGAAGGGCAGTGACATCGATCGTAGCAGGTTAACGTGCGCTGGAAGCTAGCCGGCTAGCTTAGCGCGCAGCCCACCGCCACCAGAGTACGGTGGCCGGGGACCCTCTTACCTGCAGTCGAGAGGCTGAAGTCGAGAGTATAGTGTCGCAGTGCCATGTTTGGAGACAGCCGTTATCCATTCCTGGCGCAGGCAGGCGCGGTGGGTGTGCGTTTAAGTTCAGAGCCGGAGTGGAGGAGAGGGAAGGGGAGGGCCCTCCTCGGCAACATCGGCCGGACGAACTAAAGCGGCTCCAATGCGCCGTGAGCAAAGAGTGGTGACGTGAAGCATGACAGTTCCCCTCCTCCCCGAGGCGGTCAGACGCTCTTCGTTTGTTGACAGAACATTGGAGCCGAATATTTGTAATAATCGAGCAGATTACCATATAAAGTGGCTCTGAGACAACGTCTGGTCACCCCAGGGAAGTCTGACATTTGTCACAAACTTTGTTTTCATTGGCATGATTCTGAAATGCATGTTGGTCAAACTCAATTTGTGAGCCTGTTTACAGGGTGGACAGTGAGATGGACACAATGTGGAGCGTAGAAACCTCGGCCCATTTCTCAGTTTGCAACGGAGTTCCATTTCCATTCAAAATGTGTGTACCTAAGCGGCAATGTATGTTCTTTCCCTAACCCACGCAATAACCTGTTACAGTAAAGATTTACACACACTCAAAACCCCCTTCAAGGCCATGAATATCAAATAATCACATTACAATTGGGAAGAAAGTTAGCGGACTGAACTGAGCATGCTTTCTTATGCTGCGTGACTACTTTTTCCCGCTTGGGTACTTACTATTTACTCGGCTGCACTGCACTAGACAAGCAGCATTTCCTTTAATAGGTTTTATTCCATTTTAAAATTGCACGGATACATAAAATATGATGTTGTTTAACTTGATGTACAAATGTGAGTACACATTTGGACAAACAGGAGTTGATGACAAGGTTTTGGGACAATTCAGAAATCCATGGGCATGGAATCAACAAGAGTTGGAAGAAAATGACAGTTCCAACTAATTCTAATACTAGTGCGTATTCACAAACACTGACAGTGCTGATGATATTATTTAATAATACACGGTTATGCACGAAGCCCATTGTTTGTACTAGTTGCCATGCTGACGGGAGAATGGCAAACCGTTGGAGTCAATATCCTTGATATTGATATTGATGGTTGAAATGGTCAAAATGCCCACAAATCCTCCACTTCCTGCATAAAAAGGATACTTTGACTCTGATATACAGGATTTCTAACTGTTGCATTCATTTGTAACTACAAAATACAATTGCAAGAAAAAAAATTCAGGAGGGGGACCGTCAGGGCCTGTCATGACCTTCGCCCAGTATCATCCAACAGCAAGCAGCAGCCCATCAAAAAGTAAAACCGCCACAATCAAAAGCATTGAAGTCGGCGTCTGCCATTTCAAAGTCAAAGCTGTTGAAGTGGGGGGAGGTTATGGCGGGGCTATCTGTGTGGTACACCACCGCCGGTCCCCCGATATCGGAGAAGTCTGTGTTGAGAGGAAGGTCGGCTGCTTTGGCGTCCAGGCCGGAGGGTGAGCACGCGCCTAAGTAACCCATAGCGGAGGAGGCGGCAGCTCCTCCCATCAGCAGGTACACGGCCCTCACTGCCTGAGCGTTGTTGATGTTGCCATGACGCAGGCAGCCCGCTGAGTGGCCCCCTCCTTTGTAATACTTTGTACGTGGAGAGCTCCTGCCTGTTTGACACAAGTGGCAAGAGGTACATAGGCATGTATGTACTTTAAAGTCCTTTGTGGGGAAGGAAAAAAAAAATCCTGGGTTTTGCTAACCCACTCACCGGATAGCTGTGAATTTTGAGCAGATTGAGTTATTGTTACCCAAGGTTGGGTTCTGGTCATTATTTTGCCCCAACAAATTAGGTTGAAAATTGCGTCCTAACCCCGTTCACTCTACTACTTTTAACTGTCATCAGCGACCAAAAATTCAAGTGACTTCGTCGAGATCAAGCTGACCTTTATCCTTTGGAGAGCTGGTCTGAGGCCCCGGAGAAGGAGCCTCTCCATTGCTGATCGGCAGAGTCGGTGGATCTTTGTCCTGGATCTGGTCGGGGACGAGGTCTTTTAGAGCGATGCAGAGCGGCGGCACCTGATGTCGCTTGCAAAGACCGAGAGTTGACGAGACGCTCTGCGAGGAAAAAAAAAAACACACACAAGGTTTGAATTTAAGGACACGGTAGAAGTGCGTAAACACAAACAATCTAGTACTTGACATTTAGAATAATAAAATTTGTACTACTATCACTGTTGCTATGACTGTTGTTGTGCCCATTGTTCTCATATCTCCTTTGGCTGCTCAACCCCTGTGTTCTTACTTCTCATAATGTGTGAAGAGTATGATTCTTCTGTTATTGTAAAGCTTTGACTCACCTCTTTCACCTTTTTCAGCACATTCAGCCACTGACTGCAAAGGAGAAAAAAAACGTACTATTATCTTGTTACTTTTCAAACGGAGGCCATGTCGATTGCGCAACCAATTAAAACACTTTCTTTTTTTCATTAATCAAAAAGTTGAGGACTATAAAGATGGTTGATATATCATAGCAGATACAACAATGGATTTATATTACCCGGTAATACGGTAATATCAATCCATCCATCCATGTTCCAGTACAATGTAACTATGCCCTCTAGTGGCTGCGATTGGTATAGTTGATCACGTTCACAGCAACCAAGGGCATCTCGTCTTTCATCTTGGAATTCACACAATATTAAGATGAAACATTTAGACCAGCGATAGCATTCTTGTAAATGCTCTATGCAGCTTTCCAAAATCATTTTTAATGTCAGACCTGCAGTCAGCAGGGGTGTCGGTCAGTAGGAGCAGGTATTTGTCGTGGGTCAATATGAGGGCGAAGCAGCAATCTCGGCTCCCTCCGGCGGGCAGCTTTGGCAGGTCGAGGATCTCCCTGCCTTCCACGATGGCCTCGCAGCTGCTTTGTAAGAGGACCAGCTGGTCAGGTGGAGCTGAAGCGTGGTGACACACGAGGAGGCTGCCTTCAGCTGTCAGGAGCAAGAACCTCTTCTTCCATTGTTTGAAAAGAAATCCACCTTGACAAGAGGGGGGGGGGGTTGGATTTCAGTTTCAACTCTTCAAACTAAAAACAGCCCCCCCCCCCCACACACACACACACACCTCCTCCCCACACACCTCCTCAAAAAAATTAATGGGGGGGTGGAGTGGGGATGGACCGATATCTTGCTCGGATCAGTTTGATCCAACGTTCTGCAAAATATGATCGTTTTTCTTTTTTTTACAAAACAAGCCAAAAAATTGGGTCCTTTCCTATAAAACAACCCCAAAAATTGGGTCATTTTGAACAAAACAACCCAATTTTTTTTTGTGATGAGATCATCATTATTTCAGTTACATACTATTTCAGACATTATTATTTGGTGATGTACAAAAAAAATAATATAAAATCAGTGCCTCTGCTAAATCTTGGGAAACGCTGGTACAGATGATGGAATCATGAGGAGCTGCTGGATTACAGCATGAACACGCTGTCAACAGATTAGAGGCAGTCAGATGTTTGGCGGATCAACGCACTGCACCAATCAGAGCAGAAAAATAATAGTGTGCCTCGATCAAAATCACACCCTCGCATCTGGATGAGCACTGCGCAGACAGCAATAAACATATTGTGCTTAATGAAATTAAAAAAAACATTCCGACAAGTGGCTGATTCAAACGCAAAACCTGCAGTCTGATCTAAACTTGTTCGTTCTCGTGCGAAGACATGACCGTGACTTTTAAGCGCGCGTTCTATTTGTGTGCCAAGCTACTCATTTTGTTGAATAGATGAGAGGAATCTGAATTTTTTTTTAAAATAACCAGATGTATCCTAAGCATAAAATCATCCAGAAACTGCAAAGCTGTCAAAAAAAAAAAAAAAAAAAAGTCACAAAGCCTCAGACTTGTACAAAACAATCTTTGGACTCACCGTACATCCTCAGTGTTCCTTGATGGATCCCCGAGACGCTCATGTTGACAGCAGTTGAAGTGCGACTGACTGACTGACTGACTGACTGCGCAGGACGGGCGCAAAGCACATGAGGCTCAATGTGAGTTTTAATGCCTTAATCCTCATTCCGCTGGGACGTCGCTTTTGCATCAGAGGCGGTTGCAATGGCACGCACAAGCATGTGGCCCTGCCTTTCATTTCTCACCACGCCAAATCTAATCAGAGCCAATGCAAGCGTTGGATCAAGAATAATTTACGGACCAAGCGAAACGGTTTGCTTGGATGGTGTAGTGGAACCGAGCCCAGACCTCAAGCCCTTCACACCCTCTCTCTCTCTCAAATCCAAGAGCATACCGTGAAGTGAGCATTCTCGTTTTGATGAAAGGAAGGATATTTGAGAGAGCTCTTGTATTGGATCTCATGAGGAATTGATGAGAAATCGCTCACGAAGTAGCCAGTGAGCGTGCGTCTGTACAGTGTTGAGATTACGTAACTACAGTTCTGTTTCGGGCTAGAGAGGCTCAACCCTCTAAACCCTCTTCGGCTGAGTTATCATCCAAAACCTTCCCGGCAGCGAATAACCTGCTGAGGCATCGACATCACTCATGTGAGCACAATCCCGACGAAAGCAACTCTATGGGAAAGTGTTTTCTTTATTCATCCGTCACTGATTCGTGTACGAGCGCAGATGAGTTGCTGTCCTACGGACCCGCATTTCAGTACACCAAACCAAAGATGATGAGATCGGCGCAATTCATTTGATCACCATTTGGACAAGAATTCAATAAATATTCTCCATCTAAACAGAAAACGCATATATATTCAAAACCAATAAATAATATCTGAACGTGATGTGCGGACTTGAATAAATAATTTCTTCAACGACTGACCGTCTGAAATTCACACTGTGATGCAGTTTCCTATAGAAACAAATTCAACAAACAGACCAATAGTGTCTTACAGCGACACAAAATTACCCGAGCTGTTTGAATTGATGTGGTGCATATTCGTAATTTTTTTTTTTTTTTAAATAGTCCACAACACTAAAAAGAAGTTCTCAAAGCGTTGTAGTTCAAGACTAAGAAAGCTGATCTTCATATTGCTTTCGGAAGCAGTCCCCAGCGGGGAAGAAGTCCCAGCATCTCTCTTGGTACATTTTCCACACATATGACTCCTAACGTATCAAATGAAGAGAAGGTCAGGATTAGAATTAGAAGACAAAGTTGCTGCCTATCACCAAAAAGTCTCAAAATAAATGAAGAGAGGCCAATGAAGAAAAGCAAGAGTGCTCACCTGTCCGGTGTGCTCGGTCTCATCTTTGTTGATGAGATACATTAAGAAGAACCTGCAAGGGATCACGCATTTGAATGTTTCTTCATTGTCTGTGTATTCATGACGCAGGTTCGCTCACGCACGCAAGCACACGCTCACATGTAATTGGCCAAGTTGTGCTCATCCAGCGTGTGAGTCTCAAATCCATGCGGCGTTGTATCGAAGTAATCACTCCCGATGCCGCAGATGAAGCATTTGGTCTGGAGATAAACACCAAAAAGTTGGTGAGCCACATTCGACTGACATCGCCGCCGAACTGCCAAGTCGTAAGAGCTCATTAGCATACCTCCATGTCTTCTTTAACCTGCTCTTGCTGATCTCGGAGCTCTCCGAATGCGTCAATGATCAAACCTGCACAGAAATATTTGTCACAGCACGTTACCTAATGTGTTGTTTGGTAACTTAAGCAACGCTTTCTTTTACCTTGGATGATGGCCAGCAGGATGACGATGACAAAGAAGAAGAAAGTTATGTCAAAGACCACTCGGTATAACTCATATTCATCCCCGGCGGGATCCTCGATCTCATCTCCGATGCCTCCGCCAGCGCGTACGCCCACATACATGTGGAACAGGTAGCACTGTCGCGAGAGCGAGAGAGCGAGAGAGAGAGAGAGAGAGAGAGAGAGAGAGAGAGAGAGAGAGAGAAAGAGGGAAAAAAAAAGTATTTACAGGTGTCTCAGGAGCAGGCGGGAGCACCGTACACGTGGAGGTTCGTCCCAGGTCGGCAACGACTCACCGTCATCATGTCGTCACATTTCATATCGGGTTCGTCCTCGTCTTCGCTCTTGTTGTAGAACTTGCGGAAGAAGTTGAAAGCCACCACCGTGTACAGATACACCACCACCGCAAGCAGGCCCACTGTCATCATCAGCTAGAGAGGGACGTAACGGTGAGAGCCATCATACGAAAAGATGGGTTCAAATACAAAATGGAGTCTTGGTAAATCCAGTATATCGGGTATCATGATTTTATTTTCTTTCACATGCCTGTTTTCCGTTGTGTGTCACAGAGGAGAGAATGGTGCGGAGGGTCTTGACGCCCATGGCGATGTCCAGCAGATGGCATGCGAAGAAGAAGTTGTTGTAGTGGCCAAGCAGGGACATAATCAGGTACCAACACAAGTAGAGGAAGGTCTGAAAGAGATATTAAAAAAGAAAAAGAAAAAAAGAGCTCTGGCTGACGGAGATGGAATTACGGAGCGGAATCTTAATGCTGCGGCAGCTTTGCTCAAGACAGCGAAGAAACTGATTGTTGAAAAAGCAGCATTGTGACCCTTATGTTGTCAGTCAGGGGTGTCAAACTCATGTTGGTAGTTTTGAAGCTTTACTCGGAGGGCCGTTAGGACAGTGAAAACTAAAGAAATGTCTGATCATCTCATCGTATTGGAAAGCAATACTCAAAGAAATGGATAGATTACTTGTTTTGAAATCAGAAGTCAATGAAAGTCGCGTGTTCAGCTACTGTTGAAGTTATGGTAAAAAAGGGTAAAAGGCCCAATTTTTGCCCTTGGGGTCTAGTAGAGGTACAGTCCAGTAACAGAGTAGCACAAGTTCGTTGTGCTTACGCCGTCTGTGAACACAACGCCAAATTTCCAGATCTGGTACTTGATGTCGATGGCAGTCGCCCTGAAAAGACAAAACACACAACCCGTTCTTATTCGTCCCATCTGCTAGCCTGGTATGCGTTTGATTTGCCTACCACGCAAACGTTGAGGTGTCCGATTCCTCTTGTTTCTTTTCGTGCTGCTGACTCACATCCAAAGACGCTAAGTCCACACCCAGAAGTTCAGCGATTCTTTCCCGTCCGTAAATATCTCCGTATTTATCCAAAACCTGAATACAGACATTAGACTCCAGCAACAGGTTCGGACTTGCATTTTAACGGCAAAGCGACTCCACTTACCTTTCGTTTCACAAACTTATCCCAGTAGTTGTTGGGGAAAGAGCTGGAAAGGGGAACAGCAAACACGATTGACCACAGTCATTTGAGGTATGAATCCATATTTGCGAAAGGTGTCCTCCTGCTTACGGCGTATTCAGGACCAGTCGATCCCACTGGCCCTTGATGTCTTCATCCTCCGGCTGCTCCGTGATGTAGAGGCCGTCAAACTCCAGCTTTCTTGCGAGTTCTTTCTCCCGTTTGAAGATCACCAGCGGAATCTGATTTGGGAACCGACGCAAATATTCTGTTAAGGGGTGGGGGGGACGATCCCGAGCCATCAAATTGAAGACAACAAGCGAAGCTGTGCCCACTTTGAGGCAGTTGTAGCCGATGATGCAGATGAAGGAGATGAGAGTGTGGACAATGGCGAGGAAGGACAGCGTGGGCTGCATGTAGCCGGTGCTCTCCTCTAAATAGTAATAGAGGGGCACATCTTCCTCATCCTCATCCCCGTCGCTCATTCCAGAAGCGTCGCCCTCATCTCCGGAACCCTCAAAGAGAGCGGAGCCTTCGAAGAAACCACTTCCTTCTGCCAGCCCAGATCCTTCCACGTCTTCGCCCTCAGGGGGGCTGTCGGATACCTTGCACCAAACAGACAATGCCAAGCAAGTATTATTATCTTGACGTGCCGTCACTATTCGTACTAGTTTTATAAAATACAGAGCAAGAAAGTTTGATGACAATATCTCACCTTGTAGAAGAGCAGAATGAAGTTCAACGCAAAGGCGAGGAACAGAGCCAGAAATCGCAGGTTGTAGAAGTTTCTGGAAAGGTAGTTCTGTCAAGGAGGGAGAAAATATGAATGAGCCATCCATCCGTTTTTCACACCGAACAAAAGCAAACATACTGAACGATATATTATTGTCATTATAATGAAAACAAATGAGGATGTGTCAATTTGGAGTCATCGCAATGATGTGAGAAAAATGTCGTTCACCATGAATTTGTTTCTCTGTGTTTCCAGCTCGGTCCAGATTTGGAATCCGCCTCCCTTCTTGGGCTTCTTTTCTTTTTTCACTGCAGATTTCTTTGGTTCATCGGCATCCACTTTGGCGTGACTCTCGGATTCTCTCTCTGCTTTCTCGCCGTTTTCGACACTGAAAACGTTTGTTGCATTACTACCACCGTGCGTTTTGTTTTATTGCCATTTGTTAGCGGAGTAGAGCATTTCCTCGTTGTCTTAGCGTACAATGCGGAGACACATTTTTTTTTTTTAGGTTAGGTTTTACGATATGCCCTGCCAAATAAACTCGGAGAGAAAGGAATGAAGCGCTATACTCGGCCTTCTCTGGTTCCGGGGGCGCTTCTTCAACGGGTGCTGGCTCTGGAGGCTTCTGACTGGCATCGGCCTCTTCTGGCTGCTGCGATAGAAGAGAACCACACAAAGGAGTCAGGAACCTTACAGCGCTTTACCGTTACATTTCCAAATGGACCAACACAGACCATTTTCCTCTTGGTGATAGGTGTCCCTTCAGGGGTTGGTGGCTCGACCGGGGCCTCGACCCCCATGTCACCAAGACCACCAGGGGCATCAATACCGGGTACCCTTCCCCCTTCCTTCTCCTGGGTATCCTCCTCCTCCTCTTCCCCACTACCGGTGTCTCCAGTGTCCGTAACCCCGCCCGTGTCTTGCTCCTCACCTATCCCGGGTTCCCCGGGTCCATCGCCATGCACGTCGTCCTGCGTCGGATCCGGCATGCTCGCCAAAATCTCTGTCACCGTGATATTTTTAGCTCCTTCCACTAAGCCGCCTCCAAACAGGGCGTGCCAGATTATCATAAAGAAGCCTTTGCACACATTGTAGAAGAAGTGCAGGATGCTCATGAGGACCGCCCAGAAGAAGGTGGACAGGGCAACCACAATCTCTTTTAGGGTCATCCTCCTCACTCGCCGATATTGCCGGCGGAGATTACGGAAGGTGAAAATGCTGAAGAAGCTCAACGTGCTGTTTATGAAGTCGGCAAAGGCCGAGCTGGACTCCGGCGGCGCCTCCTCGCCATTGGCGTCCTCTTCTCCTGCTCCGATGGCCGCTCCCGCTCCTCCTTCCCCTGCAGCTTCCTCGAGCTCATCCTCCTCCTCGCCCTTTTCCTCTTCCTCCTGCTCGGAAATCTGCGAGGCGATATTCATCTCAAAGATGGTGTCCTCGCAGAAGTTGACAAACATCTCCATCTTCTCGGACTCGCCGCCCTCGTTGACGACGTCGAAGATGAACTGTCGCTTGGACTCTCGGACCTGAGGCATCTCCCATTGCCTGCGGTTGACCTCGCTGATCTCAAAGTAGATGCGCTCGATCTTGCGACTGGCGCCCATGATCTCAATACGGCCCAGGAAGGGGCGGAAGTAATTGAGCACGCTCTCGGCTTGTTCCAGGAAGTTCTGCAGCCGGGTGTCGTGAGGAACGTGCTCGGACAGGTTGGTGAGCAGCACGGCGATGTTGAAGCCAATGTCCTTGGCGGGCTCCTGGAAGCGACTGGCATATTCTTCATAGTTGATCATATCGTTTTCATCCGCTTCCGAGCAAGACAGAAGGAACTGGATCTCCGAAGGGGTGTACTGCTTCTGGCTGTCCATGGCCTTCTGGAAGTCCTTCTTGGAGATTAGCCCTCGCGGGTCTGTGATGTAATCTCGGAAGGCATCGGAAGCCACGATGTCTTTCAATTTGAGGAACATGTCAAAGAACTTTAAGATCATCTCCACGTTGCTGGATGACTCCACTAACATGTCCACCATCTGACGGGCGATGGTGCCATTCACCACGTTCCCTGAGTGACACAACATAAGCCTCTTAGAAATGACGATTCGACAAGCACAAGACTTAACTTGAAACATCTGCACGGTTTACCCTCCAACAGCGAAAGCAACATGACCACCATGTCTTTCTGCAGGTCCAGAAGCTCCTTGAGCAGACCGATCTGACTCGAATCCTGCAATAATTCGAAAGAAACAGCCAATGGATTATAACTGCATCACTTTGTAACATATTAGGGGTTCAGAATTACTGTAGGAGATGCAGACACTGGGAAGGGGGAAGCAGAAAACACAAGTATAGATCCCCCACAGTTATGACAGCGAATTATCGTACAATAAAAGATGCCCCATTGCTGAAATGGACAAATATTTGCTGCACTCGAGTGGAGTTAAGTTCAAAGGAAATGCCACAAAAATCACAGCACAAATGAAGAGCATCTTCCAGCAGGCTGATAATTAGTCAGGTCAAATGGCCACGTGATTGCAAAGCTTGTTAAATATCAAGCGCATACAGAGAGCGGATGTTTCATTCAAATGTGTATTCCAACAGCAGAATATTAAAGTATATTAAAATGTAGACTGGACCAGTGGTGGTTAAAAGTCAGTCACTTTCTCAGGAAGTTTTGTAGTCGCCTGCTTGGTTGTCATAAATTGTTCCATTCAGGAAGGTATTCTCACACTTATTCACGTTGGACTGTGTTTGTGGAAATTCTGCTCTTCGAATGTTTAATAAAATAATAATGATAATCCAAGGGGGGCGTTCCTGAAGAGTTTTTAAGATAACCAGTCATTAGAATCCATCTATCTAGTATGATGAAGATACTGTATGTTGCATTTTTAAATCTTGTAAAACTGTAGAATCACAGAAAATGGAACGAGCAAGAATTTTGTGAAGTCATGACAAACTTTAACGTATGTTAAGTAGTCTCTGTTGTGTTCTCAGTAAACCATACCCTTAATGAAAGGCAGATTCTGCGTGGGCCTTACTTTATTCTGGGTTCTTGAAAACATTTCAGGAATGAGATAAAATGTCCGTCAACCACCCCCCAACTCATGACAATTTTGCCGTGTGAAAACATGTCTGCCTTTAGGCAAATTCTTAACATTGTATGGGGAAGCTTTCAGTGTCATTTCTAACAGATGTTAAATTTACAAGTGGAGGGAAAAGGGATATTGTGTAGAAATTGAAGTAAAAGCTTTTCCCATGACACCAAATTCCATAAAGAAGACTATTCCATTTTTTTTTAAAAGCAGGCGTATAAAAACAGCCTGAGGTGTGAAACCAAAGCGGAATAAATAACAAACACATCAATCGATAAATAAAGTGAATACATACTTTACCCTGCATTGAACATGTGGAAGACAGTTTTAAATAATCAATAAAAGATTCAGTGTCTTGAAACAACAATCATGTGCATGAAAAAAAAAAAAATGTTGAAAAAAAATAGCTTCAACAAAAATTGCCAGAATCTAATTCCGAATATTAATTCAGTTATTTAATTTACTGCTTAAATTTAAAGGTTAGAATACATGTTGAGTGATGCAACACAGCAAATCAAATACCATACTAGCATTGCCACAAAAGTCTCAGAAAAATGTTTGTCGGATTTTGTAGTTTAAAAAAAAAAAATGGAAACAAAAGTGCCTCTCTTGACGCTCTTAAATAATTACTGCACTTTAGCGAATGAATACAGTTTACTCATTTGATCTTTTCCTTTTTTGAAAAGAAAGAGTGGAAATGCGAATTTTCCTATCGTCATTCCAATATGTTGACAGTTCAAGAATGACAAACTTAGGAACACAATGCAAAATGCCGTTTGATGTTTGCATCATAAAAATGTGAATAGGCTAGTGATTCAAGCGACATAAAATACGGTATGCTTCATGATATCGACAATGGCTGCGTTATATTCATGTGACCCATGGCGGCCATGAGAGTGTGACGGTGAACCGCATGCACACCACGATGCTGACACCAAAGCAGTTCAATGGAATGCAGCCACCATTGATTTCCGTTTTTGCGCTAGTGCCCGTGCTGACTATTTGATTTGAATCGATCTTCCGACATAGGTTTGTCAAGGAAGGTGCTGGCGGTAAGATCTGGTTTAGTCAACAACCACGAGCAGCGCACGGAGCACACGACACAAAGATCCTGCCACATATGCAGTGTGCTATAAAGTATGACTGAGGCGCTTGCGGGCACAACATTAGGTACGCTTGCCAAATCTAATGAGATATCATGCCAGACCTGCATTAAAAATAGTGGATTTACAAAAACGAGAGCATTTTGAAAGCATTCAAAACATGACACAACGCAATAAATGTTCAAGGCAGCATTTTTTGATACCCTTGGCATTGGATAGCATTAGGACACGTGGACTAAAAGTCACAAAGGCAACAGAGATCATGATGGAGCTGATTGAGATTCAAGTGACAAAAGCGTACCTGAGCCAGTTTCATCATCATGTGAGCAAAGACGTGGAGGAAGCCCACGATGGCATCCCACAGCCTGCTGTGGGCCAGGGACTGCTGGTTACCTGTGCACGGGCCCTGAGGAGACAGAGGTTCTTTTTTAAAAAAAAAGGAGGAGCAAAAAAAAAAAAAAAAAAAAAAAAAAAAACCCCACAAAAGTGTCTTTTTTTTTTACCTGAATATATTCAGTTAGACTGTTAAAAATCTGTTTGGCGACTGTCATTGCTTTGGAGAAATTTTTCTTTCCTGGCTCATCGATGATATCCTTGCCAGAGTAATACCAGTAGAAGTCACTGATTGATTCCTTCAAAGAAAAAAGATGGCACAATAATCACTCACATGTCGTAGATTATCGTGATTGGAAAAAAAAAAAGACAAATGAGAATGGACAGATATATTTGGAGACCTGCAGCCTGAGCAGGTAATCGACTGTACAGATGATGATGTTAATGGTTGTTGTGCTTCCTATCTGCGTCCTTAAGTAGTTCTGAAAGTCTGCAAACGGGACGCGGGTCATTTTAGTGACAGCTCACAATGCGGAAACCGCAACGACGAACCATCCTCCGCACTCACCGTTATTGTGACCCTCGCAGAGCAGCTGCAAGAAGCGGAAGAGGTCACAGGTGAACTCGTCGTCCGCCATGACCTTCTCGTCTAAATCAATGAAAAGTTGATTTGAAAAGCCACATCATAGCTCCAATAACAGATGTTTCCAACCGGTCTGGTTGTTATTTAAACAAATATTTTAATGATGTTGCACAAATCAATGATTACAATGTCAAGGGATCAGATAAAATAATCATGTGCCCGCCGTGAATGTAAGATGATTATGGGCTTGACCTGCGCCGTAAACTTATGCATCATGTGAATTGAATCTCGACTGTGATGCTTGCCGGATGTCGTTTCTTTTTTTTTTTTTTTTTTTATGCCACTAAGCATGTTACGTAAGTCATAATTCAGCCGCATTCGGATGAATTCTCATTTGCTGTGGTGTTTGTTTGTTTGTATGTAGTAAATTTTAAGGCATTTTAGTCATGCTTTTTTTTTTAAAACACATTTGAAGCTGTGTACATAACAACTTTCAGAATAAGTGTGGCATTCGGTGATGAGCAAACGCAGTGAAAACAAGTCATTGGCCATAATATTAAGAACGCTAACACTTCATTGGCATTGTCCGAAAAAGGGAAAAAAAACCCCTCAGAGTTTCTCTGTCACTGACACTCAAAGTGAACATTATTTAGCATTGGGCATTATGCTGCTGTAGTTTTTCGAATCATAATACAAATTGTATTCATAACGGGGATTTGCCTGCTGCACTTGCTGACAAAAATGCAATTCAGAGTAGAATGACACTTACTGGTACCCTCCTCTGAGACCATGCCCAGACCCTCGGCTTTGTTCTGCCTCTCAAAAGCATTCAGGTCCAGGACACTGTGGACAATATGAGCAATGTATCCCCACAATCTGGTGACATGACACCACTTTTTATTCAATAATTTAAAACAAACCTGCATGTTTGCATCAAGGCTTGGACACTCAAAAAGAAACCAACATCCTTTTTATCCCTCAGGTACTCCAGCATTTTCTGCGAAGGTGGAACAAAAAGTGCCAATTTGTATTCATTCAAGTATGTCATGTGGACTGCAACTAAGGGGCTTACCCGTTGAACCTCACTATTTCCACCATTGAGAATGGAGATACCCAGTTTGAGGGTTGTCGACACCATTGGGCCTGTCTCGCCTATAAAAGGAAATATGGCGTCAGAAAGAGTCGTCGCGAGGGCGGCGACGTGCTCTCCTGTAAAGAAGCGGGGCAGAGAAGGTCCACCTTTGCAGGCGCTGATCATCTGCAGGACCATCTCTGCAGCGCCACGGTTGTGAAGCCTGGACTGCTGGTAAAGGAGTCTTTGTTTCTCCATTTCTTTCTCCTGCGGCCGACAACATGATGAATACGTGCCACGTGAAAGCCTCGCAACATTTTGAATGTAAATGGATAGATATAATATTGTAAGACTCGGAATGTAACTGCATATTTTTCGGGGTCGGGATGGGATTTCGAATTGCCATTGAATCGTAGAGCTAAAATTCATTCTATCCATTTATATTCTTGCTGAAACTCACACTCATACACCTTTCACTCAAGTCCGTCATGATTTTACCTCATTTATGCAACGTAGACTTACCAGTTTATTTTAAATAGTCCCTAATTTAGGTTTCATTCATGAGCACACATGCAAATAATGTGTTATGACTGTGTATTCAGTGTATCCATCTGATACGTATGCACACTCTCACACTTCACTTTATTAGTGGTGGAGTCACAACACTACTTCTTCACGTTTGCCGGCTGGAGCAAGCGTTAGACTACAGGAAGCAGCAACGGCCCAACATCGCAGCCATGAAGCTTGCGGCTTTTGTCTGCGCGGCGCAGACAAGAGCCGCGATCCCTCTGCGTCGGAGATATTTCTTTGGCGTTTTACAGGAATGTGCCTTTGCTTGGAATAATCAGGTGAGCTCATTCCCTTTTTTTAAAAAATTGAATTTCTACACTGTCAGAAATAGGGGTACAGTTGAGTCCATTTGTGAACCTCAAGGTAGAATTAGCTTTCCATCAGACTCATTGCACTTTTATGGAGTCAAAAATGTTCATCTACAGATCAAATGTAAAGCGTACTTTGAGATTACAAAGCCAGTGACAATTAGTACCCCGAAAGACAGCGCTAACATGCTTATTTTCTGACAGCGTAAAGTATAGCCGACTGGATGCAGAACGTCATTTCAGGGGCGAAAAATGGCCATTGAATGAATATCTCTGAATCAGAAGAGACATTCCTCTCTTCAGCCACATATCACAAATCAGCGCGGAGCATCCCCGCATCCTAAACCTCCCAACCGCCCGCACCACAACCCACCCGACCTCCCGCCACCCGCGTATGCCTAACCGAGCTTTACCCGCTATGTGTCACGCTGTACACGCCTTTCGCCTCCATCGTGTGCCTGACTACGCCGAGTGCGATGCGCCGATATCGCCGATCTTGGCTATGTGCGTGAATGTTTAGCTTCTTCAAACGCTTCTGCTCTGTAGTCTGTCAGTAGGCTATGTGAGTGGGGAACGGAGGGGGAGACACTGATCAGCAGCATTCAAGTTAAGAAGGATGGAGGTTAGGAAGGCGGGAGTGATTACATGAAGTCACAAGAGCGATAGAGAGAGAAGAATGGGACAGCAAAGACATAGCTTGGTAGTGTTAAAGTGCAACAACAGTCTTTTTTTTTTTCACAAGTGCACATCTTACTGTGCCTTAACATTTCTAAAATATTATGGCTTCAATAGTTCATCATAGCTGCTAGACCGGATTATATCTTAGTGTGGCAAAATAATACAGAGATGATAATTATTCTTATTAGTACTGTTAGATTGGTGTTGACATTAATTTATATTGTATCTAATTAGACCCAACCCAGATTGAATTGGTGTCTTACTGCGAGTGATACCGTTCAAATTGTTCTTGCTTTGCCGCGTCATTCGAGAGTTTTAAAAGACAATGTCGCGGTGCTGACACTGCGTAATCATCTGGATTGGGGATTTGTCATTGTTTCCTAAGTAAAGCAGCTCAAAATGAATGACGCACAACAAACAAACAAACAAACAAACAAACAAACAAACAGGAAAGGATGTAGCAGAGACAGAGAGAGCAACGGTGGTGGTGAAATGATGTCGTGATGATGAGAGCACTCGATGCGTCGAGAGCTACCGCTCCATTGTGTTCCTGGTCCCCAGCCCCTCGCCGCCCATTACCAGTTCTGACTGTCGCACCTCAAAGGACATCTCATCCTCAGCCTCTTCCACCATTTCCTCTCCCCCTTCTTCTTCCTCACCAATATGGCAACTCTAAGACAAAAAAAAAAAGGTCAATTTGATTTTGCCCCTCTTAAATTAAAATGCTCAAAATCATCTTGTCTGTACGGACTCACTTTTGCCATAATATCTGCATATGCCATATAAAGATGATCTGTGTCTAGTTTACTGAAAGAAGAGAAGAGGCAAGAAGAAAATTTGTCTTGTAAAAGTTTCTGATATGCTTTGACCAAATTTCACCGCTCAAACCTTTTTTCTGTGAGAGCAGTGCGACTAAAATGCAGAATAAGTTGGTGGAGGGGATCCGGCTTTGTTTCTTTCTCCTCCTCTTCATCTCCTTCTTCCTGCTCCATCGCTTTCTGCAACAAACAGAGAAACGACCGCTGAATAAACCCACAGGAAAAAAAAGACAAAAATCCACCGAAAAATGAGTTGGCACTCACAGACAAGTCATCTATCATTCTGTCTTCAAATGCGTAACCCTCGGTGTGAAGCCAGTTGCGCTTGTATCCCTCAAGGAACATGTTGGAAGCTCTGTGCCTGCAATGGTAAAACGCATACAAATTGTTTGATTTTAAACATTTATTTGGGAGTGCCTTTGATAGAAATGTGTTTTGAAAGGTATCCAATTCCTGGATTTTTTTTTGTTGTATTGTAAATCATGTTGTTGTTTTTTTCATTAAAGTGTAATTCTATTCTTGACCACTACATAGCGGCACCCATGCTACTCTAAGAAGGTCTAAATTTGAAAAATGACCGAAGAAGAAGGAAGAGAAGCCGGAAGTTGTCCGCATAGCCTAGTCGGAAACTATGTACTTTCAGAAAGCAACGGCAGTAGCAAGTTCATTTTTTTAATGTACATCTTTGGGTGTTATTGTGAGGTATGGTGAGCAAAAAAAAAAAAAAAAAAATTCTTGTCTTGGATCACGATAGATTGCGCAGATGTACCTAAAACTGTGACAAAGGGGCATAAAGACATCTTTACCTTGGTATGTTGTACAACGGCGTCATCCTGAAGCACGCAACAACAGCCCTGCGTCTCTGCTTGGATAGCAATTTATGCCACACCATCTTTTTGGATTTAAATGGATGCTCCGTCTATTGAAAAACATACAAAAGCGAAATGGACATGAAACAAATCAGATTTTCTCACTTGTCCATTGTTGGGCTGAAAGAAAGAAATTGCTCACCACTTCAAGGTGATAGAGAACGGCGGAGACCTCCTGCACTCTCTTGACCACTTTCTCTGGTGCATCAGCATCCTCGGCCTTTCCTGCCATTTCCTTGTAGAGGGCCATCTGCCATCGCATGGACGGATTGTCGACCTGTACATAGCACGGTAACTCCACTATTTAGGACACCTGACCTGCCCGGAACGTTGGAACATGCATGGGATGAGACCTTTCCCTGCAGGTGGAGATTATTCTGCAGGAACTCTCTCACTTCTTCATCGGTATCTCTCTGTGCAGCAGAGAAAGAACAGCAGCCTTTTAATTGATTTTTATTTAAAACCGGTTATGAATTCACGTCTCACTGAATTACCAAAGAGTATCGAATCTTGGCCAAATTGATCAGCTCCTGGTCGGCAGGGGAGCACATGTTGAGGCCAATGGGGAGCATCTTCTTTAAAGCGGCCACAATGAGTGAAGTCTGCACTGAGTAGCGATCCCCTCGTTTTTTCTTCTTGGTACGCTCAGCATCCGAGCCTCCGCCCTGGCACAAAATACAAGCAAGTATTCACAGTATCTCATAACGTGCCACAACCGACACTTCCAGGTATCCAACTTGAGAGTTGACCCAAAACCGCGGAGACTATTGCTCCCGCTCAATCGCTTTGAGAGCGCAGCATACTGTTTATTATGGAATGACAGCAGAAGGTCGCAAATATCTCAGTAAACCCATGAAGGAGGTGGCGAAATATATGTCAATCGACAAAGACAGAAACCTACTTCCTCTGAGCTCAGAGTGGTCAGTAGAGGGTGTGGTGGAAGTGTGGGGGGCAACGTGAGGGTCTCGCTGGCTTTGTCAAAGGGAGTGGACGTTAAAGGAGTTTTGTAAAACTGGTTTGCTAAAGCGTGCAGTAAAAACTGAAGAGACAAACCAGTCGTAAATTACCATGAACAAAATGACTCATCATGACATCAAATAAGTTGAAGGTGAAGATATTATCTGTTAGCTGCTTCAGAACATAACACAATGAAATTAATGAATTGGTTAGAGACTGTTAATAGGAACGAGCTAGTCCCTGTGCTTGACTTCCTGCACCCCTTTCCTGTTTTCATATTCAATAAAATGCATGATTTTATTTGGGTTATGTTCTGTATGTTAAGTAGTGATAACAGCATTTTTTTTTTTGCCATATAGTCAGGCATGCTGCAGCTCAATAACAGAAGTCATGTTCATGAGCAACAGAAGCGACACACAGAGCAAAGAAATCTTGAATTTGAATTTTCGACTCTCAAGGGCACACAATTATAAATGAATTTAAAATTTCCAGTGCATTCAGCATTATCTTTAATATTGTTTCTGTATGCACGGCACACTGTATTAAAAGACTGCTACAGTAACTGTTTTATGAGATATGTTTTTAATACTTGTACCAATCTTGTGCCTAATCTAATAGCTAGCTAGCTAGCTAGCATTTTCTGACAGTGTAAATGAAAACAAAACTATTCTCTCCAGCACTGTTGACACAGTCCATCATATTTATATGATTATGTACAAGTGCCATATGTACAAGTATAAGAGCGCATGAGCCACGCCTTCAGTTCTGCTTCTGTGTTATGGGAACAGGCTGCAAAGCGTTCCGGGGAATAATTTAGACATTAAGTATGAACTGATGTATTGGTTAAAATCATGGCCATTTGGAGCACATTGTAACATGGCAACCCTAAGGCTCTATCAACATGTAGGCCTAGTCATGTTAAGCCTCAGGTGTGTTAGTGGGTTTGCATATTTCGGGATTTTAAAGGAAAGGCAACCCTAAGGCTTCCAGGGAGGAGAGAAGAAAGAGCACAGAGAAGTATGAGGGGCCGTCACAGACATGATTCAGGATTGCCTCTCTCACACACGTGACATTTTTTCATACATACTGAAATGTGTTCATATAATTTACCCCCCCCCCCCCTAAGGCTCTATCAACATGTAGGCCTAGTCATGTTAAGCCTCAGGTGTGTTAGTGGGTTTGCATATTTCGGGATTTTAAAGGAAAGGCAACCCTAAGGCTTCCAGGGAGGAGAGAAGAAAGAGCACAGAGAAGTATGAGGGGCCGTCACAGACATGATTCAGGATTGCCTCTCTCACACACGTGACATTTTTTCATACATACTGAAATGTGTTCATATAATTTACCCCCCCCCCCCACCACCACCCCACACACACTCACATGCTATCGTGACACACTACTGGAATCCTTCGCATGTGATACTAAAACCCACTTGATTACTGTACTGCACTCAGAAGTGTGCACGGGAGTATTCCAAAAGTGACTCAGTGTTTTTCACAAATCACTTTCTATGAGAGCATTTCAGTCATGTGTGTGTGAAAGGTCATCCTGAATGACGCTGGTGACAGCCCCTCTTAAGAGAAGGCTAATATCATCTTCTAGTGGCAGAAAGCTGCATTACACAAGCTACAGGTCAACCCACCAGCTAGGAAAGGAAACAAGAGACATTCTACAAGATTCCAACTTGACTATGATCAACAGAGAGCAAACTGACAGCATGATGGCACTGGGCTCTCACTGCCACCGTGGGCTTGGTGCAAAGTTCAGTGCCATGAGCCCAACTCTACAGCTGAGTACTTTCATCAAGCGCCTCCAGACTCCCCCCCTCACACACTGGCAGGACATGGCATATCTCTTGCATGAGGGTCTGCCCTGATATCCAGTGATCCTTCGTGGCAGTATGGTTCATGTCTTATTATCCGACAAAATAGGACGGCGAGTGTGTTTGTTTACATTGGCAGGATGCAGACGGTTTTAAATGAAACCGAATCCAAACGGCTCTGTGAAGGATTTTCCTCATCATGTCTATGAATAAAATGGCCTCGGTATTTATAGCAATGACAAAATCTCAGCTGACACCCTGGGCGCAGCTGCCTGTGCTGAAAACGGTTGACGTGTCAGGACGTGCCCTGTGGAATGTAAATGTTACTCTCTATATATGCGTCCAAATGTGTATGCTTATACGCTACACATACAAAAGTATTGGAACACTTTATGGGGCCTACAGGAAATAAAAATGGTCGACTCTATGATGTTTTAACAGCTTGTGTGCTTCTGCCAAGCCTTTTGTTTGTGTGTGTCTGTGCCGTGGGAATGTTATGTGCATTGTGGGCATTACTTAGGTCAAATGAAACCGTTGTTGGAATTGAGGGAATGCAAAGTCCTCTACATCTGTTCCCAAAATTTTGATGGGAGATTTCATTAAACCCCTGGTACATTAGGCATGTGTGTGTGTCAATACTTTTTTTTTTTTTTGTCCATATAGGTGTTCATGAGAGTGTATATGTGATGACTCGGTGTGGATCAAATGTGCCAGTGTGCTGGGGAGGTTGATGAAAAGCGCCCCCAAAGTGAGGTGCCATGCGGTCAGCACAGCGGTCGTGCAGGAGCAAAGTCTAACCTCTGAGTCCCCGCCCTGGAAAACCCAGCCGCAACCCAACAGATGAGGACAAAAAGGACAGCCAAAGAGAAAATATTGTTAACATAACTGCTTCTGCTCGCAAATAGCTATTTAAAATCAAACCTTTGAAGAAAAAAAATAAATCCCAAATTATCTGAACATACCACAAAACATTTACAATTGGCTTCGTTTAAGACAAACATGACTTTCACCCATGACAATAGGAGGAAAAATGTGTTACATGGAAAAATTGCACTACTGGATCTGCATCGGTCGCACTGACAAAACTTTGCACTCCATCAACTCACCTTACTCATTTTGCTCTTGCTGTCAGCGGTGAGGAATGACATGTTATTGATCTCATTCATCACCACAAAGTTCTGCTCCTCTCGCTTGAAATTCTGCAGCAGCAGCATCACAGAAACTTAAACAACAAATTCATACAAACCGCCGTCGATGCTAACGGCGAAATTCGTGCAACACTCACGTGAGATTTCGACCAGAATATGAAGACTTCTCCGACCATGCGGAAAAGCTCCTCAGCATCTGGATCTGGGCAGGTAAGCCATCTCGCTCTGCAACAAAGGAAATGACTTCAAGCCTCTCTAAAAGTCATCAAGATGAGCCAATGCGCATTTCCTTTCATGACACTGAAAACCTAGCTCTTCGCCAATATAGTAATTTTCTCATCACTTTTAGTTTCTCAACACAAAAAAAAAAAACAACCTCGTGACCCATTTCAGAAATTTATGGAGGGGTTCGTTCAGATCTGTATAGACATAGACTCCACTGTGAATGATTCGTAAATGTCAGTTCACAGACTTCTTGAGTGTGTACCTGTTGTTGTCCACATAGCGAATGAGGAGCGGGTACAGCGCGTAAAGGTCTCGGCAGAGGACGGCAAACTCATCCTTTATAGTGCCATCTTCCTCGTCACCTTCTGATTTGCCCTCCATTCGCAGATGGTCTTCCTCGGCCACCACTTTGGATGTGCGCTTTTTTAGCTTCTCCATTGTTGGGATAAAATGGGATTTCAGCATCTCTGGTTTCGCTCGGCTAACAATGGGCTGTGAAAACACTGGGAAGGTGTGTGAAAGGGTGTACACTCATCGGATACACTTTCGCAATTGGAAGAAAGCCAACATGGCGTCTTTGCTAAAATAGCAATGCTGTATTTTATGAGCTGAAGTTTTGATACTGCTCATTGTCCAGTGAATGTTGAATTTGAAAAATGACTCACCGGCCAACCTCTTCATCCAGGAGGTAATTGAGTGAATGTTGAATTTTTCAAAATGACTCACCGGCCAACCTCTTCATCCAGGAGGCCTCGTCTATCCCAAGGTTGTTGACCACAATTTTCATGATGCTGCCCAGCAACTGATTGAGATGTTCTGATGTGACTGCTGTGCAGAGCTGGCTTTCCATCTCAGGGAAGTTCTCCAGTCCTCGTTCCCACCAGCGAGGCAGGTAGTTACAGAGCATGGGCAAAGTGATCTCTATCACATGAGGCATCTCCGTATAGCGAGCGCCCGATTCCGCCAAGTCCCCGATCTCCTTCAGAAGAGAATCCAGCTCTGGGATATCTGGACATAGCTCCTGGACTTCACTGGGGAGGCCCAATACTTTGGTATTCATGGGAGAAGGCGTGAAAGAATTTTTTGGAGAGTCAATTCTTTATTTTGCATCATTACATCTATTCACAGTTGAACAAACTCACTGGCTCTTTCCCTCGGGGTTTTTGTGGTGTACACAGAGAAAGCGTTGAATTCATTTAGATGCGGCTCCAAGTAGGCCACTGGCATAGCTGCTGCCAGGTGAGCCAAACACTCGCCGAGAGCTGGCCTCTGTCTGTAAATACAAATAACTTGCATTTCGTATGTCAAGTCCTACAAGGTCAAATCATATCGTGGAATTCACGCAGCTCTGCCCGTTACCTCTCAACATGTGGATTCTTGACTGTCCCAAGGGAGTAAATGCTACACATGATGCGATAGCATGACATCTGCAAGTCATCCACTGTGTATAGGAAACAGATGGCAGTGATGTAACAATAATCATGAAACAATAAAAAAAATAAAAAAACACAGACATTGATGTCAAGTCACTCACACATGACATCATCTCCAAATAGATGTTGGGCAATGTGATCAAACAGGGAAGTGAGGACTGGGAGTAGGGCAATGGTTGTGTAATTAATGTTCTGGGACACGCCTTTCACTTGCTATAAAGGAAAAAGAAAACACATACCAACTAATTGTGTCCCAATAATTGTGTCCACGAATGCATCATGCCATACCTGATTGCCTTTCGATACTTTGCCCAGTTTAAGGTTTTCCACCATCTTTTCGATATCATCAGCAGCGCTCTCAAAAAATGACCGCAAGCCCGCTTTAACGATCTCAGGACCGGACTTCATCACAGTCCTGAAATAAAAAAAAATGTTAACGAAAAGAACAATGAATAAAATCTCTTGAAAGCATGCACGATATATTTATAAATACACTAAACCTCGCATCCAATGACCGGGCCAGAATGTGAAGACAGTTAACAATAGCTGACGCATCCGTTCCTGCACACAAGTACAGCTCCACATTAATTGACTTTTGCATCATGACATCAAGTTTGCCTGGGGGCAAAACTGTCCTCTTACCAAAGAGAGAAACTCTGTGTCTCACCAGAGCGGACATTTTACAGAAGATACTGAGGAGGAAAAGGAAAGGAACGAAGGAAACAAATGAAAGGGCAGAAAAAGAAAGGAAAATGCCAGAACAGGGAAAGCTGATGGAAGGTCAACGCGTGCAGATGAAAAGAAAGCGTCTTTCGTTGGAGAGACGTCACCTTGCAATCATTTCCTTCTCCTTATTGGATGAATGTCCACCGCTACCCAGGACTTTGGCAGGCGTGGACAAAAAGTAAAGGCAGTGGTTTTTGAAATACTGGTTGATCAGAGGCATCAGGATCTGAAAGCGTAAACCCGTGACTTTTAGGAACACGATTGAGACATTTTATGCTTTACAGTCAATTATGAAGATTATTCACACCTTTGCAAAAAATTTGATTTCCTGTTCATGGGGAGACTTTTCCACTCGTCCACTGCTTACTACTGCCTCTGGAAACCACATTGAAAACGTGATTAAAATGTATCGTTTACCCAAGCATTGTAATTATGTTTCAGAATTATTTATTTATTTTTTTGTCATGCCCAGCATTACCGAGATGAGCAATAAACTCCTGGGCAATTTCCATCCATTTCAACAGTTTCTGCAGGAAGCCATAAGCAAATCTTTTCTCAATGGATGAAATGTCAGATTCCATATCTTTCAGGCCCCTGAAGAGAAATAAATGTAATTCGATTTTCTCCACAAGAGGGAGATCATCATCAGATCCGGCATCGGCAAAGTAGAGATTTTTGTTTTCATTGGTATGTGAAAAGGCGGCCAGGTGGGTCCAGTGGTTAGCGCGTCGACCTCACAGCGCAGAGGTACCGGGTTCAATTCCAGCTCCGGCCTCCCTTGTGTGGCGTTTGCATGTTCGCCTGCGTGGGTTTTCTCCGGGTACTTCAGCTTCCTCCCACATTCCAAAAACATGCACGGCAGTCTGATTGAACACTCTAAATTGTCCCTAGGTGTGAGCGTGGATGGTTGTTCGTCTGTGTGTGCCCTGCGATTGGCTGGCAACCGGTTCAGGGTCTCCCCCGCCTACTGCCCGAAGACAGCTGGGATAGGCTCCAGCACCCCCCGCGAGCGACCCTTGTGAGGATAAGCGGATCGGAAAATGGATGGATGGATGGATGTTCTGTGAAAAATATTGGATTAGTAGTTTGACCTTTGCAATCACCGTAATAAGGATTGCATAAACGTGCGTGCCTGTGTTGCTTCCCGCGTGACCAGCATAAAGGTAATCTCCAGCGCTCTAATCATGTATGTGTTGTCCGAAAAGGTAGGTTATCTGAGGATATGTTCTGCCAGGGCAACACCAAATATTCTTTAATAATATACATGATATCAAATCGACATGTAGGCATTGTTACCTTGTAACAGCATATCCATTCAACTGCAGAAACTTAAGCAGCTCATAGGCTTTCTCTCTGTCTCGAGCTTTTTCTTTTGCTGTCAGGGTGTCGTATGGCACCAGGAGAGGATGTGTTCCACCTCCTGTCAAAATACAGAAGCAATTGCCTTGAAGACAACTAAGGAAATCAAAAAAATGACCCCCCTCTCACTCTGTTGAATGATCAAAGTCTTACCTTTAGCTTGAAGCTCCAGCTTCTTCTTCCTGCCCCAAGTGTTGTGGTAATTTTCGGCCAGCTGCTCAGCCATCGACTGAATAGAAAAGAAATCACCGTTGAATAAAGACCACCTGATTGGATTATACGCTGAGTTGTAACTAAGATGAAATTGGTCTGAACCTGCAGGTCTCTTGAGAGAGCCATGTGAGTGATGTCAATGGGCTGTGGACTGTAACCATGACTTGGGTCGTAGGTCGCCTTGAAAGGGGATAATCGACTCACATATTATCAGTGCAAAGCAAAAGCATGACAAGCAAGCAGCGTTACCTGAGCAGTCTGCGAAATTTTTCGTGATGCTGCCTTCTTCTTCTCTGACTCTTCCTCCTCTCTCGCTTTGTCTATGGTCCACTCCCAAGCGAGCATTGCTTTGACTGACTCTTTGATGGGCCAGCGGTAGATCTCCTTATCCTGCAAACCAGAGGGTCATACTTGTCACTGGTAGAGAGAAGTAAAATAAATGCCCCATTTCACACACTTACCTTCTCGGAGAAGGTCTTGTATGGTCTTAGCATAGGATGGGTTTTTGCATTTTCATCCAGGACCTCGCCGTAAGACCAGTTGTTCTGGATCTAGAACAACAGAAGCAAATTGAAAAAGAATCTGTTGACCTTGAAGACATAAGAGTGCTGGTCTTTATTTCAGAGGGGGGGGGGGAATACTTACCTTTTCAAAGGCCCATTTATCATGAGTATATTCAGCATATTTGTTCATGAAGGCATCCAATCTTTCAGGGATGATTGTGCTGTGTGAGACAATGGATACATTGAGGTTTACTTCAATTCTAATGAGATTAAATTGAAAGGCATAACGGAGAAAAAAAATATCAACAACAATCAGCTCACTTTGTAGTCTCCACTGGTTTTGGATCAAAGTTTCCCTCTGCGTCCACTGAAGCCTTCTTTTCAGTCTTAGAAGAATAGCTCGCGTCTACATAGTCCGGAGGAATGGCACCGGCGATGGCACAGATGCATGGCATTGAGATTTTGAAAATCTCTGCATCAAATTTCTGTGAATCACCATGAAGACGACGTGAGTGCTCTGAGCCACATTTGGTCATTATTTTTCACAGCACTACCTTGTGTGCGAGAGACTCAAATATGCCCCAAAAAAGCTTGCGGGTCAGGTGCAGCTCTTCCTCTGATGCCACTCCAAAGTTGGCCCAGCCATTAGGGAGGCAGTAATACTTCCAGCAACGCTCATAGTGGTTGGTCAACAGCTGCAGAACGCACGCACGCACGCACACACACCAAATTACCCTTACAAATTGCAAATGAATTCTGAGTGATGCCGGAAACGAATAAAATAAATGTAAAAAATGTGCTATGTGTCAAGATTATGGGTTGAACGGTTTTTCTAAACTGTAACAAGTTCCACTTACTTTGAGTGGCATTTTGGCAAACTCATTTAGAATGGGAACGTCAAAAACCAGCCGTCGTAGCAGATGCTGAAGCATGGATGGGCGAAGATGCCTGCAGTGAGGAACCAAACGAAAGGCTTAAACCATCAAACTAAAACAATCTAAAATGTGAAGTTTTGTTATGAAACGCTTCATACTTGCACAAAGCCATAAGGCATTCCTCAATGATGTCTCGTTGGGCCTTCGTGAAGGCTCGTCCGCGAGACAGCCGGTAGATTGTGTGCAACATGGAATCAATCATAATGGCGCGGTGATCGCTGCCAGCGAAGAGCGGCGCGCATTTGGTGATGAGTGGCAGCACAGCAGAGCACAGGTAACGATTTAAAGCAAGCGCCATCTCGGTCGTACTGAAGGCAGCCTAGGAGACAGAAAGTCCAACGGTAAATTACATGCACTGTGCTCAACAAAGGCCAAACAGCACTGTGGCTTTAAACTTCACCGTGTCGAGGGAGGCGGCAGCCCTCATGTCAGGCAAGAAGCCCACCTCCAGCACGTGGAGCAGGAAATCCTGATTGTCAATACCGTACACTCTGTCCAGGAACAGAACCATAGGAGCTTTGTGATCAGGCACAAAACTGGCGGACATCTTTGGTTCTACGATGCTGTTGTCTAAATGGGAGAGACGATGCATTACAAGGACATCATTGACAAAACAAAACAAACAAACAACAACAACAAAAATAATAATAACAACAACAGACTGCTCTTGTGAGTTCTACTTGAATACTGGAATTCTAAAATAGGAAGAAGAAATTGTAACGGCTCAGAAATTGCTAACGACGAGAGATGGTGCCAGAAAACCAAAGAGAGAAATACAAAACACAAAAGACTACAACAATGAATAATACATTACAGCATACGGTATATAGTAATAGCAATTAATTGCAATTCTTCTGTTAAGATGGTAGTCGAGAATATTGCTTCCTGAGTGTTCACCTTTTCCAAAAGAGGGAATCTGAACCGGAAGGCTGATGACTCCAACCAAATCCTCAAGCGGGACCAGAGACCTAAGGATGGCTCGGATCCTCAGAGCCTCGCCCTTTCCAGCCTGGATCAGCTGCAGGAGACACATTTGGTTCTTCAGTAAAGTTTCTCTCACACCTTGTTTTTTTTTTTTTTTTTTTTCTCGAAACCTGTTGCTAAATCAAGCAAACAGCTTACATGCATTTCAGGGGCACAACGTCCCAACAAGTCAATAAGTGCTGAGTAGAATGACATCACGGCGTTTCCCAGGTGCACCCTGTTCTCTTCATGCTGTTCCTCTCCACCAAACCTACAATGGTTTATTTACACCGGGCGTCATGTACATATTATATTTTCTTCATTCAGCATTACCGGTGGAGCTTACATGGGAAAACGTCTGTCTTTCTTGACACTCGGCCCATCCCTGGCAGGGTCCTCTGATATTTTGATGGCCTCTTCAATGGCAGCAAGGAGACCATTACCACCTTCCCCTCTGAGGGCTGGACCAAAGCATTCGGGCCTACGGATGAGGAGGCGCACCACGACGTTGGCATTCTCCTCCACGCTCTCTCCTGGGGAAACAAAATCATTGAGGTTTATTGAAAATAGATACATATTATAAATGAACTAAGGGCAAAAATACACAACAGACCATTGACAAAAACAGCAAAGCGAAGAAAATCAAGGTATTTCTCTCCGCCGCATGGATTCCAGCCGATGTCAGGGTAGCCTTTGGAGAGGAGCATCGGACAGCTCTGTAGCCCACATCCAGCCAGATACTTCACCACCTAGAATGACATCACTCAACTCAAGCACTGCTCCTTGCTTTTCTGAATACTGGCTGCCTTTTACCATCTCGAGGTCTTGTTCTTGCAGAGCCAACGCCAGCTCGTTGTTGTCAATGCAGGAAGCTGCCGCGACATCCAAGGGGGTGGAGCCCCGCATTCCTACACAACAGCATGTGAGACCCAACTTCATACCGGACGACACACACACACACACACACTCCTGTGTTAAGGCAAACTGTCAAGATGCATTGCTGAATCACAGCGAATACAATCACCGAGGCCGATTCCGCTGTTCTGCAACAGATAGCTGAGATGATCAAACATGGAGCGCTGGTTCTGACGACTGATGCGACAGAAATAGCACAAGAAGCGACAACAGTTTGTCACCACCCGGGGGAATCTGATCTCCTGCGGATATGAAAAACAAGATGTGTATATATTCTTGGCTGCGACTGATTTGAATATATCTTTAAAAAGTACCTTGGAGTCTCCGCCGCCCAGTACGTTCACCATGACTTCCATGACAGTTTCATGCATGCCCAGAGCTCTCATCAAGTTTGGGTGTTGATAGAAAACTTTGTTGCTCATAATATTTCTGTGGAGGAGAGTTCATTTGTGAATCGAGAATTGAGCATCGGATATGGTCAAGATATACAAGGAATAAAAATCCACCCAATGCTTTGGATCATTAGCCTCTCTTCTTCTGGACCCATCTGGACGATAAGCAGGGAGCGTATCTGTCCTAAGCACTCAAGCAGATCCATCGTATCCTGAATAGAGACTGCATTGATGGTGTAGGCCTTGGGAAGGGCGCGTACGAGTTCCCCCAGCCCGTCATACTGTCTGTGGAGGAGGCTGAACATCATACGAACAAGCTCCGGGTTCTGGATAAAAGACTCTTGGGCCCAGTGGATTGTGGAATGCGAAATGAGTTCTTGCAGTGTGCCTGCGACAAAGTGAATAATATATTGCTATATTACACAACCAAAACAGTGAGAAGAGAAAAATATACCATACATCATATTGTTCCTATACGTACTACGCACTTTGTAAAGCGTCTTTGAGTATCAAGAAGAGTGCAATATCAACTTGAATTATAGTCGTAAGAATAATAATTATGATTATCATCATCATCTTGTGTGAAACATCTGAGGAGGCTCACTTGGTTTTTTATCTTCCTCTGGCTCCGGCTCCTCCTCCACCTTCTTCTGACGGATCTTCTTTACCCTTTCCAGTAAACGGAGCAGTCGTCCACGTACAGAATAATCCACCACTTCTTCTTCCTCCTCTTCCTCAATATGAACGCCTGACATAAAACCGCACATGAACACCCGTTCGCCTGTGGCGCTCACTAAAATGGTGAATTGTCTGTGGGGTGCAATGGCTAGAAGAGAACTGACCACAATGGCCCAGCAGAGCATTGTGAAACGCTTGCAGAGCCTCGCGGACGTCATCTGGAACTGGGCAATCTTCATCTTCTGCGCAGTTCTTGAAGTTCATGAGCATGTTGACCTACATGGTGCAGTGCAAAGGTACATGCAAAAATGGCAATAATCATTTTCAAAGGTAAAGATCTGATTGTGGGAAGTGTGAAAATGTAAAGGGAGTCTTGAAGCTACTGCCAGGGCATTGTTATGATCCCATCAGACTGCGCATGCAATCCTAATGTGGCCAATGAGTGTATATATTCTATCTGGTGAATGACACGACAGTTGAACACACTCAAGCGCACATTTATCGCGGGCTACCTGCTCTTGTGGTGGCGAGCGGAATTCACGGGTTTTGCGTGCGGTCTCGGCGGCACTCATGGTGAAGGCCAACATGAGTTCGTTGTAGCGCTGCCTCTGGTTGGATTGTATCTGGCTGACCAGCTTGTCTGAAAATGCGATGATGGCTTCGACCCTGTGTCGAAGTTCGCAGTCGCAGAAATATTGCAGCAGAGTGCACATCTGAAGAAGAGAAACGTTTTTCGTGCTTTTTGAATTAAGTTGGTGCCTTGCATTCATTTGGAGGAAATGAAACATACCTGTAGTTTGACAGACTCTGGTAGCTTCATCTGGAACAGTCCTTGCTCTAAGTGTTCCTCTTTAGCCTCACCACTGGCCTCACAGGATTTGATCTCTTTCTCTGTTTCTTCGGCTCCTTTCTCTCCATTAACTGGCTCAGTCGCATCAGCCATTTCTTCAAGTTCAACGATAGATTCTGCCACCTCTAGTTCTTCTTCCTCCTCTTCCATCTCTAGCTCCTCCTCTTCTTCTCCGAGGCCGTCATCATCAAACTCCTCCTCCTCTTCTTCCAGCACCTCTCCCTGCTCCTCATCTTTCTCCACTGAAAGTTTCTGTGCTTTAGGTTCCTTCTCTTCCTTCACTTTAACAGCCTCCTCGACAGGCTCCTCCGGCTTCTTGCCGCTGAAGACCGTCGGCTCGATCATCTTCAGGATGTGGGTGACGTCTTCGTCATCAAACACGCCCATAATGAGGAGGGTGCTGATGAGCTTCAGGATTGGAACAAAGTGGAACTCAACACTACCCCCGACGGGATCTCTCATGGCTTGACCTCCGTCTTGCACAGCCTCAATGAGCATGGTTAGCGCTTTGGTCTTAAGCACCTGGAAATGAAGAAAACCACGAATGCGGTAGTAGCTCAAATCACAGTCTGTTGTCCCCATATTTCACCTCACCTGCAAGGGAACTACTGGACTCAGCGTGTAGATGTCTGGATCTGTTCCGACAAATCCAGTGGAGGAAAAATGGAGCTTGGGGCGCAGGCATGTGGTGAGTCCAACGCCGGGTAAAGCATGTGACTTGACAGAGTACAAGGTGATACTGCGTGTTTCATCGGACATTGGAACTATGAATTCCTTGTTGGTTCCGAGACGGTTCCTCTTTGCAGACTCAAGGTGCATGCTTATAAGAAGGTCGTAGAAGCCGCTCCTCATTGGTCCAGGGAGGTAAGTGTTCTCTATGGCGTAGAAGAGCTGGGATTCATCCACATGGCTGCACAGAGCGTGAGCCACGCGGTTGTTCCCTAGGGCACACACCGAGCCGTACAACTTCAGAGTGTGGTAGTGGAACTTCAGCAGGTCCATTCGTTCTGAAAGCTCAAGGATGTCAATGCACCTGGAGGAGTGGCGACAAAAAGAGTCTTAATTGAGGGACATGAGATTCTTGGGTTCGAGTGGGTGTAAAGTTTTCTTTACGTGGAGCATAATGTGACGGACCTGTTCTCTTCCGGAATATGGAGGGCCATCATGGTGAGTGGCTCCTGACACTGAACAAGCCAGCCCAGTCTCTCGCTAATGCGTCCCGTCTCTGGAGCCAGAAAGTGGTTGGGCATCCGGCTCCAGATGACAGGGGTTAACATTTGGACATCCAGTCTGGGAGGGCACTGGGGCACTGGGTTCTTGCGTTCACTCCGGAACATGGCGGCCGAGATGGGCAGAATGTTCTGTCAAGAAAATAAGAATAATGCACTAGAGAAGGACAGTTTAAGAATGAAAGGATAATGTTCTGACTTTGGAGCTGACCTTGAGTTTGCCGAGCTCAATTTGAATCATATTCTGGCTAGAAGGCAGGACAAAGACTGCTGGGAATAGTTTAGTATTGGGCTCCACCTGAAACGCACGGCAGTGTTAAACCAACACGTCTTTCCGCAGAAATGCATGGACAATCGACGGCGTGTTCCTGAACCTGGTAGAAGGTGTTGATTTCTTTCCCGTTAGCAGTAAAGGTCATGAGTCCTGTGTCCAAATCGATGAGGCAGCCAATCACGAAGTCTTCCTGGCTCACTCGAGTCTGCTGGGAGCTGCTGAATTCACCTCCCCATACCATGTAGCAGTTGCTGCGTTTTATACTGTGGCGACGACAATGAAAGAAAATGTTGAGTAAAAGTGAAAGTTGGCATTCATGAGTGAAATGATATTTTACCTATCATGGATGTTGCCTTTATCGTCACCTACAGTAACTGTTACATTCCTGACTTTGCTGAGATCAAAATGCGGATCGTATTGGTGGTAGTCAGGGGTGATCCAACCCACCCACACACAGCTTGGTTCCTGGCCCGCAAACACTCGCACAGAATAGTAGTACTGGGAAAGGAAGGTTTCACATGAATTACTGGCACGATCTCTTGAAAATTGGCCATGTATTGTAAAAATGATTTCATACTGTGGTGGTGTTGAGGATTATGTCCATGTCATCCCTGTCATCTGGCACCACATCTTCCACTAAGCGTGGCACGGTGGGAACGACAGGTGGTGGGGTTATTAATGCAGCCTTCTTGGCCTTGAAAAGGAATCTGCAATAAATAACAAGTGTGATGACTGTATGTGACAAGTTGGAACTTCCCTCAAATGAACTGGCTTGAGCCAACACCAACCCCCTTTTCTTGCTCTTCTCAGTTGAGGCGTCCTTCTCATTCTCTCCATTTTTGAGGGCGGGTATCTCCTTTGGCACCGAGGGTTCTTTCTTCTCCTCTTCCTGCTCTTTGCGACTGGCCGACTTCTTGAGTATTTCAAAGTCAGAGTCGGGGTCCACCTCCACCACCTCATCTTCAGGGATGGTGAGGGTGCGCGTGAGGAGGGTGGTCCCTGCGGGGACTTTGAAAGTCTCGTGGAATTCAACTGGCAGGCTGAGCCTTAAGAACAGCAAATCCGTGTTGGCGTTTTGGGATCCAAATGTCTTGTGGGTTACCTTGAGACAAGGAGCAGTTTCTACCGTCCCATCAACGCGAGACACCTAGAATGTATACAGCACAGTTGAGAGTAAATAACCATGCTAAAAATGATAACTAGGAAAACTAAGACGAAACAATGTCTAGACTAGAATGCGCAACACCTCAATGTGAGGATGATCAGCTGGTACGGGAATATATTGAGGGAGGCTCTTGCTGAACCACATTGTGATGTCTCTTTTCATGTTGATGGCAAAAGGTTCGAATCCCTCCTGCAGTCCACATATAGTAAAGTAGCGGAGGCTGCTGACGTTCTGACCCAAGTTGATCCGGCCCACCTGGGACAGGCCAAGACTGCAAACAGGTATGAAGCCTACAGATGTTCCACATAAAGTTATTGCAATTAGCGTGCAAGAATGTTACAAAAATGTGCTCAAACACCATCGAGACCAGGGGCATGGTTCGCAAACTTTTTGGTCTACAGACCCCTTATAAGCAAGAAACTTTTCCAATGGTCCCATTGCAGTCAAAACAGCAATTAAACATAACTAGCGTGTGTATAGGAATGATTTCATTTTTCAATGTTGTAAAATAACACCCACGAACCCAAGTTTGAGAATCAGTAATGGAGACAAAAGCCTTAAGGCACATTTTGTAATTAATTAAATAACCAATCAAGAGTTGTCGCTTAGTTTTACCCAAATTTCCATTCTTCAGCATTCCAAGACATTTAGGACAATTTTAGACTATGTTGACAATTTTATTTTAGGAAAAGCATAGAGCCGAACAGAGGCCTTACTGAACCCCATCAACGCCATTTAATATTTACTTCCCATATGTTGGATGACGATGTGTCTGAATAATTTTGTCCATACACTGCATCCAATACTCATATCCTCATTGTTATTCAGCTTACCTTCTCCAATGTCAATGTCCTTAAAGGCCATCTCGGAGCCCGAGTCACTGATCAACATCTCTCCATTAAGCGTAAACATGATGTTCATCTCGGTGAGATCAATCATGCAACCCACCACGTCACCAGATTGCCACTGTCGACCAAATGACTCGTTTCCCACGTGCCATCGTTGCGCCTGAAAATGACAGCAGGGTCATGTGGCTTTTCACTCCCTACTGCTTCACAAGAATTCCTCGCGCTCACCTTGAAGCCATTGAAGACGTAAGCCAACTCATCTGCACCAAGTTCGGTGTCGGCTCGAACGCTGGGGCGGGCCCAGCCGACCCTCATCTCTCCGACTGTCACAGCCTCAAATTCAAAGTACCACTTGCCCTGTGTGACGCCATACGATTTCTCCGCTCTAAACACTCGGATCTTATCTCCACGAGTGCTGCCTGCTCCAGGCCCACCTGTATGAACACAAATAGAGCAGAGGTGGAAAAAGAGGGCTTCTACAAAATCTGTCTAGCATATAGCATCGTTAGACAGGAAATCATCCTCGCTCCAATCCCCTCATTCTCTTTTCGACGTATTATACAAACATACTGCTCTCCTGGTCAGGCGGTTCAATGTTGTAACCATATCCGATCAGGGTACGAACTGCTGCGCAAACTGTATCTCGGTTGGTCTTTTTGGTCTTTTCATCCAATAGGTTGTAAGGGACCAGACGAGGATTGCGCTTGTTCATGATATCCTGTTGAGGAAAACAAGAACACAAATTGAAGAGTCACACAAATTGCTTTGATGTTGACATCCTAATATTATACGCGGTATGAAAACAATGTCCTGGCTTGCAGAAATGTACCTGCACAATACTATATGTCCAGCCCTGGCGAACCCGGTCTCTGGCCCAAACATTGTGTCCATTTTCCGCCAGTCTCTCCACGAGAGTGTTCTGATTAGGAGTCAGCTTGACATGATTGAGGTCCAGAGGAGCGGGTTTATATCCACTGCTCTGCATGTAACTGGGGAAAAGAGTCACGTGTGAAAGATATCTGGGAGAACTACAATAATCATTTCAAAACCAAGAATGACTCACGTTTTGGGAAGTTTGGTTCTTTTCAGATTCTCCTCTGCTTTCTCATCTCCCATTCCTACATGACACCCCAGTGCCAACAAAGTCCTTTCAAAATATTTGTACATGGAGTTAAAGAATGGAATTTTTTTTTTATTTAATTATTACTAAAATAAGGCACAGACTTACTTGAGAGTCTCGCCTGACATTGCTAAGTTGTAGTTTTTCTCAGGTTCGGGCAGACTTTGGAAATCAACCAGGCAAGGGTGGAGCTTCTTGTTGTCATCACGAAACTTGATTGATCGATTGGATTGGAAGCAGAAGGGGGTATCTTAGCAAGCATTCACTTGTAAAATAAACATTTTCAGATGAGTTAAAGTACAGGAACTCACTGCTCCATAGGTCCACCCTTGCTCAATGCGAGTCACAGCCCATAACTCGTGACTATTCTCTGCTAGCTTCTCACGAATACGTTCCAAATGGGGAGGAAGTACAATCTGGAAAGATTAAAAACAATAACAATGAAGCTCCAGATGACAAGGCCGAAATTTGCAAGACACATGTTAGTGAAAGTGTGATTTAATGTCAGTTTTGGGTGCATCTCTGTGAGTTTGGAAGTTTTCATGGCCAATTCAGGAGCGTGGCAGCCCAAGCTATAAGAGGATGAAGATTGCTGATGCTTTTGAAAAACTTTACCTGTATAGTGTCCACAGGGCAAGGAGTGAAAGCTGTGTGAGACAGGGACTGAGTTGGACCCAGCAGGTTACGGATACCATCAAAGTCATGCTTATACTCCTTAATGGGCTCGATCCGCAAACGATCCCTGGGCAGCACGGCCTCGTAACACGGAGCGTAGCCCGGTGGCGGAAGGAACTTGAAATCGCCATGACGACCTCCGAGAAGAAATCGTAACCTTGGAGTTCCGGAGGAAAATTGCTTATTCAGACTCATATGAACAACAGTCGACTTATCGTAATCAGAATCGATAGCGTGCAATACTTTACGCCCGCGGAGAAGCTGACAACAGGAAAGAAGAGGCCATCCAGATTGAAATTCTCAAACATGCCCTGGACAGGATGACCATTGATGCGGAAGGAAATACTGGGCACGTTGAGGTCCAAACAGCAGCTGATTACATCCTCTGCTGCCAGAATGTGCTGATTGGGTGTGGCGACATGACGCGGGACACGTCCTGACAACAGAAAGCGACATATTCAATTGTACATGCGTATCGTTTAAGAAAACGGTAACCCTTGCCAACGTGTCAATACGATGTTTTGTCTACCTGACCAGAGGTGAAGTCCATCAAAACCATATGAGTAGAGATCATCCCCGACCCCGTTGCCCCCCCAGCCCTCGCCTCCACCGGGGTACGGACTAAATCCCTCGGTCAGAGCCCAGCCCACACGCAGGTGATACGGCTGAGCAGTGAGGAACGGCTCCACGTGGTCCACCATCACTTCAAAATACCACTTTTTATACTGTGTGGACCCCTCACATGTCCCGAGGAAGATATTGGGCCTCATGCTGGAGGGAAGGTCACAAAACAAGCTACTTTTAGACAATAGTTCATCTTCACGAAAATTCCACTGACGTCTGGCCGTAGAAAATAACCCACCTGGTGACATAATTAATAATGTTGGTTTGAAGTAAAAGGTCACGACCCGGGAGCAGATTCTCCGTAATCAGGTTCTGGTTTGACCTTACGGCCACACCGTTGCACACGCATAGAGAGCAGAGCACATCCAAGACCTGGACGACGGAATGCACAGAGGAATGATCTGGTGCTGCCTTGCACCTTGATAGCACATAAGCGAAACAAAATGTGTCTTTTCCAACGACATGCTACGGACCTTGTGATTGCGTCCGTGCTTATCCAGCAAAGAGATGATGGATTTGATGTGATTTTCCTGGATTATGTTCAACACCTCTGGGCTCTCAATCAGAACACAATACAACACCTCCAGGATTCCTATAAAAAGAACAAATCACAGGATGACTTCATGGGGAAAGTTTAGTGTCCAAATAATAAAAGTAATGGACTCAATGTCGAGTGATTTATTTAAGTGTTTAGTTTTTCCAGATTAAAGAGTTTCTGCATTACCTGAAGAGGCCTCCAAACGATCCAATTTACTGACCAGCCAGTCGAGGTTATCGCAGAACAGCGCGCAGTTTGAACGATTACCTCGGATGAGCGACGCTTTGGGAAGAAAAATCAGCAAAGATTATGGTAACGTATCATAAAGGACATGTAAAGTAAGGGCAAATCCTCCACAAGGTCATACCTAGCAACTCGTACAGTAAATTGACTATCTCCTTCCATGACTCGGCAGCTTCTTCCCCAGCATATTCTGAGAAGTGCGCGGCTGTGTTGTAGACATTCAACCGATCAACACAGTCCAGAACGAGAGTGATCATCCCCTGTCAAGAACAACGAGGACTAAGGAGGAGGAGCTCCTGAATCAATAAGCGGTCACACAGGAAGGAAGACAAACCTCCTCTTGAAAAAGGTTTTGTCTGTTCTTGAGGGAACGAAGCTTGAACTGTTTATCCTCATGCTCCAGCTCTTCCTCCGGCGGGCGGAAGTAAAAGATCAAGTCCTGAAGCGAGAGCACCACCGTGTCCATTGGCAGATTATGCGGGTTTGCCGATTTGCTTTTCCCATTCAAGGCGTCGAGACCTCTGGGGACATATGACGGAACATACTGTGATTACACACAACCAAAACGTGGAAATCTTAGCGGACTCTGTGTGAAATGCTACTTGATGAATTGGTTGAAGAGGCCTGTGGTGCTGTAAATCATTCTAGCGGCTTGAGACTCTTCAGTCTGAGAGCGTGCGACTGTCAGTGCGTCATCCATGTGACCTTCTTTATGGAGAATGGCCTAAAAAAACATACATAGATTTACAGTATTACAGCAAGACATTCCCCTCCGCCTTTCTATAATCTGGAATACCTTTCTCTTCAGAGGACCTAAACGGGCGGACTTCGCATCGACAGCTGCATATGTGAGCCAGAGACCGGATGAGGCATGTTGCACAAAGCACATGGACTCTCCGTACTTGATTTCTGGAATGCCCATGCCTTCCACATCGCGCTTCTGGGCGACTTCAATTTTTTCCTGCGGGTCACATATGGAGGGATTTCCTCATGAAAGCTGCAAGGAATCCACACAACAACTTTTCATGTACCTTGGAAATTCTGAAGCAGAAGGCTGCCATTTTTGAATTGGCCTTCTCTGGGTCAACCAATAGAAGGCCCTTTTCCTCATCCAGAAGAAGGTAGCGTCCTGTTGTTATGTGACGTATTCTGAATGACTGGCCCCATTTAATGTGACCCCCACTCCACCTAAAATTCCAAAAAGCACGTCTTAAAAAGGCAAATTGTAACGTCACTCAAAAAGCAACATTTGGAATGGAGCTTTTCAAGGAGACTCACGCGATACGAAGTGGCTCAAGTCGCCACAAGGACCGAGCGTGACTGCATACAGCCCCTCCTTCATAGTGAGCGACTCTTAAACGACAGAAACAAAACCACGTCGGGCATTTTATGTCCACATAGAAATTGAGACTTGAGCGGTCTTGCTCACCTGCGCTGGTCATCCCCTTGGTCGGCCGCCGGGATGGCCAAACACTCATCCATGTGACCGTGGAAAAGCCTGAGCACATACCCTCCGGTCAGAAAGCCTGCAGAGGAAGAACCACACTGCTGAAGGACAGCAAGTAGATTTTCAGATTTAAAAAAAATAAAAGAGTTAAGGGGACCTTCAGCTAGTTCACAACCCGACATCACAGGGGTCATGGTCCACAAGGTTTGCATGAAGGAGGCGTCGACCATCAAGTCGCCGCTGGCGTACGACAGATGCTGAGAAGCGGTGACAGGAATTAACAACTGTCGACAGACAAACAGTGCAGGTGGATACAATTCGTATTTACCAGATATCGCTCGGAAGAAACACTGACGAGAATGAGGTCATCTCCCACTCGGACCTTCTCGCCTTCAGATCTTTGCTTGGAGGCCGGGTGGATGGTCCACCAGCAGGCCTCTCCTGTGTCACACACACACACACACACACACACACACACACACACACACAGACCAAAATTAATGAGACTTTGTAGTTAGTGTCTAGCTGGAGCCCAGACCAGTTCAAGGTATCGTGTATGGCGTTAACGTGGTCACATTTCCAATGCAGATGACACCCACCCGTGGAGTCTTCCTGCAAGCCCACATCAAACGCCAGCTTGTCTGTCAGCGAGCGCGACGTTGTCAAACAGCTCAAGTACTTGGCGGAAGGAAGAAGGAGAGGACAATTAAAAATGGAGAGCGACAAAGACAGACAGGGAGGAGAGACAACATACGTTACCCTTTGAACCCACGTCGTCTATTTGTGCTCACCATGCTCGAATGTGTGTGTTTCAAAAGGATGGCATGTCCGTAGAGCAGAGTTCGATGGCCCCCACCTTGTGACGACTAGCGCCGACGCAGGTAGAAAGATGGTGAAACAATGACCTCTCGGAACCGAAGCGGACAGCACGAGAGACAAAAATCGAACTTTTCTTACCCATTTATCCAAATCAACAGCCTATGGGTGGGAAATACAAGAAGGAATTTCAAAAGTGAGAACCCGCAAAAGCGGCGACTATTTATGAAGATGATTTGGAAACGAAGGCGGACCTCATCCACAGAAGTGTTGGACAGCATCTCCTGCAGAGCTCGCACGGATAAGGACTGCTCCAGGATGAAGCAGCAGATGGCCAGGTCGGGTGGGACATTCTGAAAGGCAACAAGCCATTCCTTTTAACAACAAAGAAACACTGGGCGATAAAAAAAGAAAATTCCAGCTGCACACCACCTGAGCGTTGGATGTCGTCTCCAGGAAACACAGACGATTCCCAAATCCTTCGCATGAAAGGCAGAGTTTGATCTGCTCTTTCAGGATGGAGGCCGTGCTCTGCAGAACCACATGATCGTCCTACAACGACGACGTGAGTGTCAAATGAATAAAAGGCATTCGGGGTGGGCTTCGGAAATGTCCGAACATAATAGCATGATAAACCCCTTCATGTTCAGTGTTTTTAAGAGATTATTTACTACGGGTCCAATCATGTCACGACATTTGTGGCAGGTTTGAACGCAGGCGTTCAAACACTTGAGCTGTGGCTGTGGTTCATAGCCTTTATTGTGACAGCATATCTTCAATGCTGTTATTGGCCTCAGATCACTGCCCCCCCACCCCCGCTCATAGAAGCCCTCTATTTCTAGCCGCTGCACCTGCTGTTCACGCGTCCTCTTTTGGAAAGTATCAGATATTTCACATATCACTGGAAAAAGTTTCCCGCATCATCCCACTCCGAATAATCCAATTAGTTTGGCTTGTTCGCTTGGTGGAATTCCCACCCTGAATTCTTGGAGCTAGGACGCAGGCCAGGGGGGAAATGCTCCAAATATCATTTTGGTAACAAGACTCACACAGACATACAGTCCGGCGTCTGCTCAGTGACATCATGATGTCATATATTTTGTTTGGCTTTGTATGAATGACATACTTGAAGCTAAAAGCAAAGATAGGTTTTCATTCTCTACGTTTTGCCTCATGAGTTTATTGATCGCTTACAATGTTTAGCAATGTGACCGACTGACATCGAGGAGTGCTTCTCAGCTGAGTACTTGTCTCACTTAGCATTACAGTACTTTGTACGCTGACAACATTCTAGTCTTTCAGTGACTCTGAGAGCTAAAAAGCAGTCTGTAGGTTCTTGGGCATTCTCGTTTTGGGTTCAGATGCCCTACAAATGGAACTTAGAGCAGCTGCCTAAGTGTAAAGGTTCAAAGGACGACTTTCAAGACTTTTTACACTCTTCTCATTTGGTTGTTGGACTGTTTTATTGCTGCTTCCCCTCCTCCCCTGATTGGAGATGGGCGAGGTGGCGATGATCGAATCTGAGGCTGTTGTTGTATGGATTCTGTATCGACCGCCCGGGACAAGATCTTCCACAAAGCTGCTATGGAGGATTTTTGAAGGTGTCTACCTGCGGTGCTTCGTCGCATTCAATGGACGCTCATGCTGTTTTAATTCATTTTAAGTGATAAACGTTGCCCCATCTGCATTTATTGCAGCCTGGTTAAGCTGGAAGGGGGGAAACCTCCATCGGTGGTCCCTACTCAAGGAAAACCCCAAATTGAGGTTTTGAGTTTTTCCTTTCCCGGTCTGGGGGGGGTTTCATCACGGGATGTCGCCAAATCTTTGAGTCTACTGTGGGCCTCTGAAGCCCTTTTTATCCAAAACGAAATTGATTTGTCTTGAGTTGGTCTGAAAAAATGTGTGATTGGTGCACTCGTACTGATTATTAATGAGGGTAATCTGCCTGGCAACATTTTTTTTTAATAAATTGATGCAATAGCACCATTTGAATGATGTCGAAAAAGTAAGCATGGAAAGGTTTCATCATCCTGAATTGACATGCTGGTGTTAAGGTGAAACAAATGCACACATTTACTCAGTGAAGTACTTTAAGTAGAATGCGTATGAATAACAACTATTATCAGCGTAACCGACGTGAAGTCGACAGTGCTGGCACGCCAATCCACTAACAGCGCCGTGGTGCTGACATAGCAAATGACAGATGTACGTGTCAGGTTTCTATGACGTTGTATCTCTAAATTAACGTGTGTAAAATTATGCCGCTGCCAGATAGACTGACCTACAGACAGAAGGATGACTATTTACACACTTTGCAACATTTCAGGACTGATAATCAGCCTAAGATCAGAATGTTTCTATGAAAGGTTTTGTCACCAGAGTGTAATATTGAACATGGCTCTAATGAACTCAGCAGCCCATTTCCCACAAGGGACTGAAGTAAGCAGGTGCTGAAACGGGCCTGACTTTGAAGCTGCTAATCCTCACACAGTATATATAGACCCCGGGGCAGCAACTGACGTAAACTTTATGAAGCATTATGAACATACCTGACCTTAGTACTGCATAACAATAGCAACTGGAATAACATCTAATTTCTTATTTTAAGTCGGTAATGTTAAGCATAATAGGTGACAGTTTTTGACATAATAAACTGCTCAGTAAATCATCGCTGCGATTCAAAACATTATGTTCCTATGAACCAAAGATGGGAATTCTAGGGCCCATGAGCCATGCAAGGGCCATATATATAAAAGCTCAGATGAACTGTTTCAAAAAATGTATTTAACAAATGAATAAACGGGAGGCTTTAGACTAACAAAAATAGCCCTGAAAGCAAACGTTATAAAAGGACCAAGTACTGTGCAGTGTTAAATTGTTGGTCTCTTAAACAGCATAAAGTAGTTTAATGTGAAGCCCCGTCCGTCCTTTTTACTTTCCACACTTTGTTTGTGTGAAAATGATTTCTCCTCTGCGATAAACCGGTACAATATCAAGTATCCACGGGTCTATAAATAGATAACAATGCCCGTAAACAAAGCCAAATGTTCTTGTCAATCTGAGTGTCATGTGTAGTACAAATACATCCAAGAAAGCGAAGGTCGTCAGGATTTTAATCGATACATGGCTATTGAAGAGAGACTGACTTTTTTTTAAAAGTTATTATCCATGAAGAAGGAGACAGCATCACTTACAGTGCGTAAGAACTGAATCTCTTCCTCTCCATCGGCACCTTCTGCCATACTGCTGAGGCATGAAGTGCACCACCCTGGCAGAGAATGTGGCTTCTTGGTTCTCCTGGTGACTTCCTAGGGAAATGTAGCTGAAGGGTTAGAGAAAGGCGATGGGGGTCCCGGCCCCCCTCTGTTTGGGACTGTTATATGACAGCCGAGGGGACTGACTGCTCATTCATTGCTGCATCATGGAGAGGAGGAGCAACTGGATAAGGCAGCATTTCAAAAGTTGTTCCTTCCACTTTCAGTTGATGTTCCCATTATACTGACTGTTTTGAACTACTTTGTGTAGATGGCGTAAGAAGAGATTTTGAACGTAAAAGTTCTAAAATGAACAATTGGAAGTTGGAATTTAATTAAACAGCCGGAAGAAGAGGGTATGTACTCTATGGAACTTTATCTATCCGCTTGTCCTCATTATGTGAGCTGGAGCATATCCTCGCTGACTTTGGGCAAGAAGGCAGGGTACACCCTAGACAGGTCACCAGTCAATCGCAGGGGCACAGAAAGACAACAGCAATCAATCAATCAATCAGTCATTCACCCTCACATGAAGACGCATGAAAAATTTAGAGTTGTTCATTAACTCAGTAACTGTTTTGACCAAAACTATGTTTGGTTAAGTAATTTTTTTAGTGATAAATCTATTGTTAATATTACCTTCCAAAATACCATTATAAGCAATTTAGTATACAATTTAAATCATGAAAAATACACACACCTTAAACTAGGCAGACTGTCTTCAACAAAGCTTAAGTTAATGTATGTTTGTCTCTAACCTTGTCTGTAACATGAACGATTACATTTGCTCAGTTCGCCAGAAAGACTTTAATTACGGTCTGAACTTGCCACATACCGTTTCACAGTTTGTACGACAGGTTGTTACACGAAAAAAGAGAAGAAGTCACGTTTTTGTCGCACTTAGTGTTCTTAGCCTCACCGCCGGTAGAGGACGACAGCGAGCTAAGCGCTCCATTTGACGATGTCATTTCTCTGCCAGAAGAAGAAAACGGTACGTCAATAAAACCGTCCCCTCTGCAATATCAAAACAAAGGGTGGGCTTAGGTAAGAAAGAACTATTTGATAGCTCTTAAAAGTGTGGTGTCGCTTCTGTCAAGACAATCAGATATTGCAACGTGCAGTGGAGCGTAGGTACTTCCGTTTGAAGCCTCGGTTGAATAAATCGCGTCGTAGCTCTTAACGCTAAGCTGCGTGCTATCAGTCATGCTACAAGGCTCCTTGTTTGGTTTCACGAAACGCTAGTCGTCTGTTACATTATATTTTAAAAGCTAAACCTGCAATAATGACATGGCTTTTATTCACACGCCCCATATTAAATGATGATGCGATATTTCAACAACAGTGAGGGGGCGGCGGAGGAGCAGGATGGATGTCCTGACTCACATACTCACAGACCCTCTTGAGCCTAAAGAGGAGGAGGCTGGTCAGATCACTGAGGAATGCATGCTTGGTAACTGCAGGGTCAGCCTGCCCGAGGAACTACTTGAAGATGTAAGTGATGCATGCTGCTTTGACGCTGTGTAGTGTGTTAAAACGCTGATGACTTTGATTACTGTTTTGCCATCAGCCTGAAATCTTCTTCTCTGTGATGAGTGAAAGCACGTGGACTAAAGTCCTGTCCGATTCTCAGCGGCAACACCTCAGTCAGTTTTTGCCACAGTTCCCCGACAACAACAAAGCAGAGCAGGGCAGCGCCGTCGACGACCTGTTCAACAACAAAAATTTTCATTTTGGAAATCCTCTTCATCTTGCACAAAAACTCTTCCGAGGTAATTGACACACTCGCGGATTAATCGACTCTCAAAAATGAATCATTGCTCTCTGACGGTGATGTTCATGATCCAATCACAGATGGTTACTTCAACCCTGAAGTTGTCAAGTACAGGCAGTTGTGTGCCAAGTCTCAGCAAAGACGACAGTTATACTCTCTTCAGCAATATTACCACAGGCTGCTGAAACAAATCCTCATCTCCCGAAAGGTGAGTTATGCAAAAAATGTTGGAAGTACAACAATACGGGAGGTTGGAGGGGGTCGGCCAGAAGTTGGCATCAACATTTGTTCTCGTTTCAGGAGTTATTGGATTTTGCAGTTCACAACGGTCTGGACTTTCCACCAAAGAGAAAGGTACAGACAAGGAGTAATGCTGAAATACGAGAACAAAAGGTTAGAAGAAGACTGAGACGCATTTTAAAGGAGGTTAAAACAGAATGCGGAGACAGTAATGCTTCGTCTGATGATGACGGTCAGTATTTTTCGTGCTTTCTCACGATCCTTTTTGTCATGCATTTCTACTGCAAGAGTTCACAAAACGGTTTAGGATGTAGGGAAGTTTTGACTGAGGGAAGGGGGGGTTGAAAGTACCCAAATAAACTCACTTACCTGCATCACTACTTTATTGCATATGCATATAGATCTAACGTTGTGGACGCCAGCGCCACAGTCGCCCTCCTCGCCGACATCAACTGTCTCACTCAGAGTTGTGTCCAGCCTCTCTACTCAAGACATGAAGACCACTGGTTGGGAGTATTTTTTATTTATTTTTGCGATAATATGCATATGGTGATCCCCCGTTTATCGCATCGATATTTTTCGGTTTATTGGTATGGCTTTTCAGCAGCCAGATATACCCGAATATTTAATTGTTTTTGGTTTTCCCCCCCAGAAAAAATCCATCTTGGAGAGCAGGACTTGAAAGTCATGCTGCAAAACCATTGCGAGAAGAGGAAGCGACAACCAGTAAATAATGTTTGGATATGATTTAAATTGGATCTAGTGTGATCTTGTCCAGCGTATCACAAACTGTTCTTCTCCTCAGGATCATCCAGACTTGATGACCTCCGACATCCACCTCAGTGACATCCTCTCAAGGGCAAATATCGGTCGCAAATCAGCCTTACGTGAGTGAATCTGCACTAGTAAGTAACACAAAACTGTCTTCTTACCATTTTCATTTCTTTTCCAGCACTTTTTGAGCTCTCTCTGCCAAAGAAAAAAATAAAAGAAGAGAGAAGGAAGAAGAAAATGAGAACGGTGAAAGTGGAATCTGAGGATCCCTGTGACGCTCTTACTTCAGACGCCCCGGCAGCCCCTCTGGCGAACATCATCAACTCCATGCCGGACACGCCGTTGACACCGCTGGCCCACATCAAGGAGGAGTACGTTTGGTGCAGGATGAAGAAAAAGCATTAGGACATACCTGATCAATGTGCGTACGCTTCAATCGTTGCAGAATCCTGGAGGAGCCTCCGAGCAGCCCGGTCGTCGTGGAGGAACTTGCCGTCAGTTTCTTCAGTTTGTTGGAGACCATCTTGAGGACGGAGCACCTCGCCAGCACTTCACTGGTACTTCCATTTGGCCTCCCGAGCTTGTTAGCCTACGAGTCGAAAGCCCAAACATTGATTGCGATGGCTTCTTGCGGATGTGCGCCAGTTGGAGGAGAAAGTTCAAATGTGGCAGATGTCTCCCGCGAGCTCACTCAATGCCTGGTTTTCGTCGGCTTCCTGTTGGTCTGACTTGGTCCTCCATGCCTTGCAGTTTCTTGCAGGAGAGAGTAAAGGTAAGGCCGTGCTGTGGGAAAACCATTTGAGCATTTACTCGATATCCTCAGTCAGACTTCAAAAATTCATTTTTAAGAAAATCACAATTCATGTTTGGTTTTCGCTTCAACGCTTTACAGAAGGTGTCATGGCGCTCCCCAGCGGCTTTCTGCCATTCGTGGAATTTGTGGATGAAACGCAGCAGTGGAAGTGGATCGGTTAGAGGCATCCATGATTGACGGTCCTAATCGACACCGCGTTGGACTTTGCGGTGATTAACGTCCGTTTGCTTTATTTTAGGCCCTACTCAGGATGCAGAGAAGGACTTGATTGCACTCTGTCAACTGTGGCTGGACTCGAAAGATTTTGTGGTCAAGGTAAAGCAAATGTACTCCCAAGTAGAGATATCAATACACGTCTGTATCCATGCATTTTGTTCCTAAGTGACTGTCACCCACAGACGGAAAGCGAAGAGCTATCCGACTTAACGCCACCCATGCCGCGAGTGTAAGACTCAATCTTTGCAAATCTCACAGAATATTGGATTTGTCATTGTGAATTTTGAAATGCTTGAATATCTTTGCAGTTCCACTGATTATGTGGTGAGACCCAGCACGGGGGATGAGAGACAACTCTTCCAAATTCAGGTTTCTTAATTATTTTACTGTTTTTTTTTTTGTTTTGTTTGTATATTTATAAAAAGCACCGGTGAAAATGTCCTTTTCTTATGTTGATTAGGAGCAGCAGAGATACAACCAACCCCACAAAGCCTTCACGTTCCGCATGCATGGCTTTGAATCGGTCGTGGGGCCGGTTAAGGGAGTATTCGATAAGGAAATGTCTCTCAATAAAGCTCGGGAGCATACCCTGTTGCGCTCCAACCGCCCGCCATACGTCACCATCCTCTCTCTGGGTTCGAGCTTCGCCCCGCCGTTGCTTCATTTCTGTGTGAAAAGCAAACGGAAGCTTTGAAGCTCCTTTTCTTGCTCACAGTGCGAGACGCAGCAGCCAGGCTACCCAACGGAGAGGGAACTCGGGCAGAAATCTGCGAACTGCTGAAGGACTCGCAGTTTCTTGCCCCCGACGTCACAAGTGCACAGGTAGGGAGGAACACTGGGACCGGTGTTTCTTTTGATCGCCTCTTTATTCAGCCGTGGACTGGTTCTTGTGCCGTCTAGGTGAACACAGTCGTCAGCGGGGCTCTGGATAGACTGCACTACGAGAAGGACCCTTGTGTCAAGTATGACATCGGCCGCAAACTGTGGATTTACCTGCACCGTAACCGCAGTCAAGAAGAATTTGGTGAGCAACAATCTAGAGGTGGCATTGGAGCAGCAGGCAATCATTCGATAAGGAAAGCCATTGTTGACAATGCTCATTCAAGCTTTAAATCGGAAATTTGGCTATTAGACCAAAAGTGGGAACATAGCTTTGGGGTTTTTTTTTTTGCTGTTAATTGTTTCTCATCTCTCATCCAGAGAGGATCCACCAGGCTCAAGCGGCTGCCGCAAAAGCAAGAAAAGCACTGCAGCAGAAGCCGAAACCTTCATCCAAACCTGTGAGACAACCACCCTGTCATTTACAGTACATTTTCATGATGCTGTTGAACTAGTGCAAATTTCGTTTTCGGTTTGGAGTGGCAAATTGCATTGTGGTCCTCAAATCTCTTATTTGATTTTGGTAGAAATCTGGCAGTAAAGAGGGAGGCGCTAAAACCGCTGGATCTTTGGAAGCAGGGCAGGATATTGGTTCCAGTCCCATGTCACCAACACCCTTGACACCGACCCCAAACACTCCTGGGACCCCAAAGTCACCTTTGCCCTGCACGGTCACTACGCCAACTAAGACCACCGTCCCGGATGCAATTAAATCCAGCCCAGGGTGCGTTTCTTCTTCTCCCTGTCGTGCAGCAACGACCCTTTTGACCTCAACTCAACCCGTGTCTCTTGCAGCGTTCTCCTGGTGTCTCCCCCCTCCTTGCCCCAACTGGGCTCGGTCTTACCCGTCAGTCAGTCTGGACCAGCCGCATCTCAGCCCGTCAATTCCCAACACGCGGCCCGAATCGTGAGTCACCTGGCGGCAGGCTCCCTCCCTCAGGTGCGCGTTGTCTCCGCTCAGCCCGGACTGGGTTCTCCATCAGGAAGTCAGCAAGCTGCTTTGGTCCATCAGAGCCCTCATCAGATTCGAATGCCGGTATCTGTGGCAACCAAAAGCATCTCACAGGTAAAAGGATAAATGATGAGAAGACGTCGTGTGTTCTTAACATGGAAATTACCTCCACGTGGGTGCATTTTGTGTCGAAAACAGGCAGTTGTGTCCATGCCTATGAGGAGCCAGTCCGCCAGTCCTGTGCAGGTGTCCAACACGGTGTCGGTTTCCACCGCAGCTGTGCCTAGACCTCAGACTGTGTCACCTAGCAGCCCAGCCAACATCCCTGCATCATCGCCGGCTGTCTTGCAAGGAGTCGCCAGCCAAAACATCAAACAGGTTAACCATAAGTCATGTTTTTCTAAACAGGAAAAATTCATGACTTCACTGCCCAACGTAATTTGAGTGTCTGCCATTGATATTGCCAACTGTTTGGGTTGTCGTGGAAGAATTAAATGAAAGGTGAAGTCAAGTCACCATTTTTTGCTTCCAAGGTGTCCATCACTGGCCAGTTAGGAGTGAAGACCCCAGGTGCAGCGGGAATTCCGCTTACCGCCACAAACCTGCGCATCCAGGGGAAAGATGTCTTACGCCTTCCACCCTCCTCCATCACCACGGATGCCAAAGGCCAGACGGTACTGCGGATCACGCCGGACATGATGGCCACGCTCACCAAATCTCCCGTGGCGACAGTCAAACTCACGCCCGACTTCCTGGGCACGACCGCCGCCGGCGGTAGCAAGAGCATCTCGGCCACTCTCCACGTCACGCCCCCTCACCCGTCCGTCTCCGCCCCCGCGTCCTGCACCGGGGAGGTATCCTCCGCCAAAACCACGCCCCTGGCTTCCACCCTGCTTAAGGCTGCGGGAGACACGGCCATCCGCCTCATGCCCACTTTGGGCGTTACCATGGCCGACCAGAAATCTCGGACTTTCTCCACCGTCAGCTCTCCGGATAAGAGCGGCACCACCATCCGTATCATGCCGGGACTCGGGGTGATTCCGCAGAAGCAAGGTCAGACCATCACCATGACGTCCGCCGGCAGCAGCAAGCCCGCGACGGTATCCGCCGGCGGTAACGTCATGACCGTTGCTGGCGCGAAAGGCATCACGGTGGCTTCCGGAGCCTCGGCCTCTCCTCTGAAGCTGGGGGCGGCCACGGCAACCATGCGCCAGGTACCCGGCCCTGTGGTCAACGCACAGACGGTAAGAGAGTTCATTAGGTGCCACATTATAACAAGTATAACGTTGAGCAATCTTTTTGTCATTTTGCAAGCAGCAAGATTCCAATGCAAAATGAGATTTTCACCTTGTTATAGGGCAAGTTACCCGCCCGCATCACCGTTCCTCTCTCTGTCCTCAACCAACCACTGAAAAGTAAAAGTGTGGTGACCACACCGATTGTGAAGGGGAGTCTCAACACAAAGTAAGTCTCTGCATGATGCACCGTGTTCAATATTGAGCTGATCAACTTACGTGATCTTGTCTCTCGCCCCCCTTTCGCCTCTCGCTTCTCAGTATCAGCAGCTTGGGTCGAAACATCATCCTAACCACCATGCCTGCGGGCACCAAGTTGATTGCTGGGAACAAACCGGTCAGCTTTGTCACCGCGCAACAGTTCCAGCAGCTTCAGCAGCAAGGACAGGCCACACAGGTTGGTGAGCAACTTTCACGAGGAAGCAGATACGGTGCATTTAGTCATCACCGTGTTCAGACACTTTTTTTCACATTTGGCAGCAATTACAGCCACAAGTCGTAGATGACGTACCTCAGTAGCGGCTCACTTCCGTGAGCGGTATTAAACGCTCACCTTCCGCTTCTTCAGGTTCGCATCCAGACAGTGCAGGCACAGCAGCTCCAGCAGCACATGGCGGCAGCTTCCCCCAAATCTGTCTCTACGGTCGTCGTCACCGCGGCGCCTTCGCCAAGATGTCCACCCGATCTCCCACCAGGGCCTCCTCAGTGATCTGAGCTCGCCATCTTTCGTCCTCAGTTATTTGTGTGTTTCTGTGATACTGGCTTTTTTCAGTGTGTAATTTTTTTCCGTGTAGCTCAAAAGCACGTTCGTATTTAGTTCTCTGTTCGAGTGCATTAATCACTTTTTTTTTTTTTTGTGACATTCAACTATATTTCATCAATTTCATTCCCCTTCATGTTGAAGCCAAGATGTTAAATTATGAGTTCTATATTATCACTGATTAAATCTCACAACTTCACTTTGTTTGCATTTTGTTATATTTTAATGATTGACAACATTTAAAAAACCTCATTTACTTTTTTTGATCATCACAGGTAGAGTAAAAGTAATTAAAATGTAAAAGGCCAGGCAAGTGGTTAGCAAGTCTGCCTCACAGTTCTGAAGTTTGGCATTCCTTTTTGTGGAGCTTGCATGTTGTTCCCGCTTGCGCTGGTTTTTCTGTAGATGCTCTGACTTCCTCCCACATTCCAACATCATCGAAGACTCAATTGTCCATAGGAGTGTGAAATATCGTTCGTCTAAAAGTGACAAGCTGTTGACTGATGACCGGTCCTCCTGCTCAACGTTAGATAGGAGAGGCTCAGCTCACTTGTGAATCTAATAAGGCCAAGCAGGATAAAAATTTGATAGAAATATGGTTTTGGGCAACCGGATCCACTGTGTGCATTTCAGACCAGAATAACATCAGATTAAAAACAAAAAAATAAAGCCTCAAATTCAGTTAGGCTAGTCCAGTGCAAATACAGTCCTCATTTTTCTCACAACAAACATTTTAAAGCCGTTACTCCTCTTCTGACTCTTCAAGCAAAGCTTTCTCAGAGTTCGCGGTGGATGACTTTTTTCGCATCACCATCTCGATGTCCCGCGCTCTTCTGGACATTCTCCTTGTGGTACTTTGAGAACAAACAAAAAGAGGCGAAAAGCCGGTGACACATTTACAAGCAACCTTTTTGTAGTAGGATGGACAAAACACATCGTGCTAACATCTTATAAGGTGCAATTCGATGACATGATCAATGTTGGACCATTTCATGAAAGAAAAAAAAAATGTACCGGTAGTCACATTATAGGGTTGTTTTAATTAAAACGAAATACGTATTTTAGTTCATGTAAAAGTCCTATAAAATCAAGCACAGCTATCAGGAAGAAAACAATACAGTTTTACAACAATAACAAATAATATTAATAGTAGTAGTAGTAATAATAAAGACTGTTCAATAATAATCTCCTGAGGCAAATTGCGCAGATGGCAAAAAGACTGAGATACTCACATCCAAACTGCAGTCGAGGTGCAGGTGGCAACAAACAAAGCCAGCACCAAATGCCAGCAGAAGCACATGGTGACAAACATGATGTTGTTGTGCAAAGTCAAGTCCCACTGCGGGCCACTCGGCGGGTAAAGAACAAAACCGATCTGGAATGAGGTTCCAAACACGGCTGTAAGCAACAAAGCACTTAGGAAAGGTGTTGATAATTAACTACAACTGATCCCCACTTGACCAACTTTCTTTGTCCTTTCATCTGACTTTGATTTCTACGCGACTTAACATCCGTCGCAATTTTTATTTACCCTTGGCCGGACATTTTGCCATCAGTTCAATATTACATTTAGAGGCCCTAAACTCTGGAATGACTTTGACCTTTGAGATCAATATCCTCCTCCGCAGCCGTTAAAAAGTCACTTTAACCACCGTGAATCTTGTCCTAAGTTTTCATATTTTAGCCCTTCACTGTAATGAACTCTCAATTCTGCATTTCGGTTTCGGTTAGTCTGTTTTGTTAACATTTTATTTCATTCAGTCTCTTCACTTGTACTCTTCATCCAGGAATGTTTCATATCAATTTTCCGAGGGGGGGGGGGGGGCAACAACACCCCAA
>NW_017805406.1:1111596-1148475 GCF_001891065.2 Hippocampus comes
TTTTCATTATAAGTTTCCGGGGGGGGGGGGGGGGCTCATACATGCACACTTTGCTTCATTGCCTCCGTGCACGGTTTTTAAATTGTGCTACCAGAGAGAAACAAATAGCTATGACGTGTATTACCTGGTAAAACCACGAGCCCTGCAGGATGAACAAGACGGCTTTCAGCATCTCCAGAATGAAGCGGTCTCTCATGAACACTTCCATCATGGTGCTGGCCGACCCGCTGAACACGGCCACCAGCAACAAGGAGTGGATGTGGGCGTCCAGCGGGGGGCGACTGTGCACGTGGTAGTAGAACAGAAATCCTGGATCACAAAAAAAAAGAACACGGAGCTCACCAGGTGCATTGCTACTGGACCAAAAGTTGCGGGAGCCAGGACGTGATCTACCAACATAACACCGCTTTGTGATCAACTGAAAAAGGCCCAAACGACTCCAGAATTTTTCAACTCTTACCTTCCACAAAAAGAGCTAAGGACAGAGCAAGGCGGTCCACGCCAACCGGCACCAGCTTGGACGCGGTGCTCACCACCAAAGCGATTCCAGAGATGCCAAAAAAGAGATACATGGTGGAGTGTTGCCAGTTCATCAGCTTGACCCATGAATGGTTGTGCGCGTCGTAGAGGCGAGCATGTGGCCCGTCCACAACGAACTGTTCCACCATGATGCCTGAGACAGGACCGCATCGGTTAGGGAGGATTCGGAGTGTTTCGATGATGCGTCGAGTGGGGAGGACTGACCGACAAACGAGGCAAAGATTTGCAAGCCTCCCTCGATGTAGTCCATTCGTTTAAAGAAAGGGGGCAAAAGTGCTCTGCCTTTGAGCTGGTTATTCCGCCAGTAGCGCTGGAGCGTGTGTTTGACCGTCAGCCATAAGCCAAAGAGCAAGAAGAAGGAGCCAGGAATGGCGTGGCCCCCAAAGTTGGCCATGGCGAGGCCTAAAAACAGAAAGGGGAAACGGTCAAGTTGGTTGCCACTTTTAGCTTTTTGCCCTTTTGTCTCTTGAGTACGGTTTGAAGTGCAAACTACATAATCTTGCATTTTATGATATTCGGTGGGCGTGTCAAGGTGTCATGATAACAAATCACTCCTAACTAAAGCATAAGCAAGTATGTGTGTGAAAATGAGAAAAGATTGCTCAAGACATCAAATACAAGTGCATCTCAGTAACTTAGAACTATGGTTCACTTTTCAACTACTAAAATAAATGAACTTTTCTTTCATTTCACTTTTATTTCTCGAAGATCCACTGCAAAACTACAAATTAATTCCAACGGAGTTTTTTTTTCTAAAAAATAAATAAATAATAGTTCTGCAATAGTTTCAATCATAGAAAACAGTTTTCTAAATATTTTCTCCCGATAATTTGCAACTTTATATATACTGTGTGTGTGTATATATATATATATAGATTTGAGCCTTGAATTAAACTAAAAAATAATAATAATAATAATTAACACGTTTTGGAGTGTGGGAGGAAGCCTGAGTATAGAAAACGCAGTAAAAGCTCATGCAGGTTGAACAATCAAAGCCCACAGCCCGCATTTGAACCAACCAACTTTCCATTTCTCAGGCAAACGTGCACCTCGAGTCGACGAGACCACATAATATACACGAACATATCATTCGTAATTTGCACTAATTGACAAAACTTTTAGTGGAAAAGTAAACTAAATCGAACATTCTACCTCAACAGGTCGAGGATATCCTGTTTGAGAAGTCAACCGGTTCTACGCACTTAAACTTTCAATCTGCTTCCACCAATGAATATCGTGGAATAAATCTTTTTTTTTTTTTTTCTCAAAATGAATTGAGTGCAGTAACGACTCAGCGGGAGCTCGTTTTCACCTGTCTGTTTGTGGACAGGACGATCGAACGGGTCGGACGAGTTTTTGCTCGCCCAACAATGCAAATGTTACAAATGTGAATGACAAAACAACGACACGACTCGTTACGAAGAGCAAAAGGTCGCTGCGATACCTTATGTTCCGCCTCCAACCTCGGAGAAAAAGGCAGACGTTTGCTTGCAAATGTGCGAACGTTGCCACCTGTCACGCGATGAGAAAGTCTGTGTGCGTTTGCGTCGCTCATCGCCCCACCCAATATTTGCTTCACCCCCCTCCAGGGGCACGATTCGTCCTGGGAGCCGCACGTGGGACAACTTTGCAACATTGTTAACCTGAAAAAAAAAGAAAACATTTTTCAAAGGGAATATACATGGATTCAATGAGCAAACTAACGACCGCCAAACCCTTTGGTAATGTGTAGCCAAAATGTCAACAATAAAAAGCACGTCGTATCGCAAAGCCATCCGGCAGATATGTGACCCCAGACAGATGGTGAGCATGACGTCAGGGCAAAGACTGTAATGTTGACACCTGCGTGACAAAAAAATGTAGAAGTAATGGAAACTGGATTGATTCATGTATATCTTGAACTGTCAATTCTAAAATGATCCTGCAAGGAAAAAGTCGTGGCATTCCTTGATTTTTTTTTTTTTGGAAGGATATAAGTAAGATATACCCTTATAAATTACTGCGACAAGAATACGAATGAAAAACAGTGTGCAGTAAAAAAAAAAAAAAAATCAGGAAGAGCAGAACCCGGATTTGAACATCAAATCTCCGAACTGTGAGGCATTGGCCGAAAACGAACATCGACATCCCGAGCACCAAACAAATACTACCCCCTAGTGGCAGTTATGGTAACTGCTATGGAAACCTTTGTTGCACTGTTCAAACAATGTGGCTTGCATGTATGCAAACGTGGGCTCTTATTGTACACATGCTTATCACCTGATGTGACAATCACTGGGAAATATAAAACCAACAAAGATCCCAGAGAAGAAAGAATGGAGTTAATGTACAAGCTGAATTAGCACTGAGTGCACAGTAAAAGACAGACAGGGGCTCATTTAAATTAGCATTGCGCTTATTTTGCAGAAAGTCTTTATTGACATCTTTATCAGCTTCAAACATGGAAATTCATCTACGTACCATAGAGCGACAAAAACACACAACGAGGCAGTTGTGAAAATAAAGAAGTTCGTATTAAAACAAATGTGAAACATTGATACTCCATCAATGCCCACAGTGGTCTTACAGTATTTCACAGAATATTTTCTTCTCTCTAAAGGGGTTCTCTGAGGACGGTACGGGGGTCACCAGGGGGTCATCTTTGGCATGAGTTTCACAATAGGCCATCAGATCCGCTGCTGCTTTGGATACCTGGGAAAATATATCGCAAGCATAAAAGTATCTGTGTCAAAGCGTTTCATTCAATGATAAAGAAGATAGTCAGAGTCAAATGTAATGGTCCCGACTAAAACCACAGAATTTGCAGTCAGCCCATCCAAAACGCCGGTAGAAATGTTGTCTTTCCCACTGTTATTTTGCTTTGTGCCAACATAAAGTACACATACCATCATCCTCTCTATGTTGACCTCGAGCTTTAATTGCTCAACCGTCTTTCGCGCATCCGCAATCTTGGCCATGTTGTTGGACATCCTGCTGCTGCTTTGCCTGCAGTCAACATGCATGAAGAATTTAGTGTGGCCATTTTGCACAGTGAAAATGACAACGTGTGTGTGTGTGTGTGTGTTTCAGCGACTGGTAATTGAAGGCAACTGGGCCGTGAGTATTGAGTCTGTTTCAATTTGCTCATTAATTCTTCGCCCTGGGTCTCAGCTGCACGTGTCACAGCGAGGGTCTCAGAGGAGGAGGCCAAGAGAGGGCAGAGCTGCTCCCCTGATGGGCGCGAGATGAGATCGTAAATAAATCTAACCTGAGCATGTTGATGTTGAACTGAGCTGCCGTTTATCAATTAGATATATGTTATACATATGTATTTCTATGGTTCAGTCGAACACACATTAATGATCCCCACCTCCCCCATTGGATTAACAATGATCTTCTTCATATTCTTGTTTTCAGTCAGTGAAGACAAAATGTAATGAAAAATTAGTTAAATATTAAGCATATATATATATATATATATATATATATATATATATATACATATATATACACATACACTATATATACATACATAGAGAGAGAGAGAGAGAGAGAGAAAACATATGAGGTTCTTGCATTTCTTAAAAATGTTTTAAATGACCTCAAGTCAAGCACAAAAAGTAAACATTTCTACTTAGACATCAATAAAACAACTCAAAAATATCATGCACTCACCGTGAGACGCTCCTCTGCTCGGGAAGTGTGCTTGAGTCCTGAGCAGCAACTTGCAGCGTCAAATGAAGTGTGATTAATGGCAAAGACGAGGAGGGAAGCCTCAACAGGTTCCCTCGTTCAATTAATTAGCGCCGGTTCTGCCCCCAGCGTGGGCTCGGTGCAGAGGTGCACGACAGCATGCGGCGCTGCGACGACTGACATATATGACATTCAAACATTGCATTGGCTGAACTGAACCTGATGGGCTCTGATGTTTTAACGAAAAGCACATTTTACGCCTGAAAAGGAAGCCCACAAGCTTGTTTTCCTCTTTGGATTTAATGTTTCTATGAATACAAAAATCGGGAAATGATATGACATGACATACATTGCAAATGTATTTGCGTGTCCACCCATTTTCTGTCACCGCTTTATCGTATTCAAGGTGACGCTGGGCTGGAACCGATCCCAGTTGGCTTCTACAACTCTGGACTGATCACCAGTCAAACACAGCCCATACAAGAATTCCCACTCGCACCGTGTGGGAAATGAACCTACACTGCCTGATCGGAAGTCAGTCTCCTTCCAAGTTGATGCATTATTGATGAAACTGCCACACATAATGGCTTTTAGCCACACGCTTCGGCCAAAACATTAGGTACACCAGCACAAATTAATGAGATCAAATCGAAACAGCTGTTTGTTTGGAATTTATGAATTCTAACTAAAAAACTGCAATCACAAAAATAACCACGCTACTAAAATAATATGCTTGGCGGTGCAAATGAGTTATCAGTTATTACACAAAGCACCAAGGGGCAACGTGGCAGTGTTGTGGTGTTAAATGTCAGGTCCCTTATTACCATTTCTTTCCCACTGATCAATGGACTCTATGGAGGAGCCAAGACTGAACTGCAAATGTTTCACTGTTGTCTGTCTGTGTCATGACAAAGGCCTAAAAATACAATGTGATGTACCCATGGTGTGTTCATTTGAAGTCGAAAGATGGATAGTGTCCTTCCAAAGAATGCTTTATGTAATATTGAATCAGCATCAAGGCGGACGAGTGGTTAGCACGGTTTGCCCGAAGTCCCCAACTCCACACATGACATTCACAAAATCATCCTCCAAGAATTGTACTCAAAGATAACACAGTTCTGGCTCCCAAATTCTTAGAAAATCGCCTTCACCAAAAAGCATGTTATGGATGGATGCATTTTTGAGGCTCTTAGCATTTATAAAGTGGTTATTAGTGATTCCAATTGAGTGGTTATGTAAGGTGACACAAAATTATACGTGTTTAGTTACTTTGTCACAAGGGTTGCGCTGGTACAATACTTGTACTTATCAAGAAAGGGTCATCTTAATTCATCTTTTCAAGTGACCTAGCATAGCAGCAGACACGGCTTTGTGCGTGCGTGTGTGCGCGCGCGCCCGCTACCATCATTGAGTGCCCGTGTTGGTGGGCGTGCACACGGCACACAGCATGTAGCTAGCTACTTTTGAATGATAAATGACGACGGTGACTCGTACGATCACATAGCTCTATTTTCTCCTCTTGACTGACCGCTCACTCTCGAACGTGGGCCCAGCCGGACTTCGAATCGAGCCGGGACGCTGAAGCAAATGCAGCATTCTGACGGAGCGACTTGATATTGAAGTTAACGCTAAGCTAAGGCGCACAATACGAGGATGGGGCGCGCGAGCTAACGTCAACGAGGAAAACCTCGGGGAGTGTTCACATTTTTTTTTCTGTCAAGGTAACCGGCACGCTTGTGTTTTGTTTACTCGGTCACGCGTCGCGTCGTGATAATCCAAGTGGTATTAACTGCTGCGGTTTGCGTGTGGCAGGATGTGCGGCGTGTGGGGATGACGGGAAGATGGCAAACGGCGTTGGAAGTGAGTAATGTCTACGCACGGGAGATGTTGCTGTGACTTGCTATGCGCTAGCCGAATGATTGCGAGTGGCTTCGCCTATCTTTGTTTTTTTTTTTGTGGGGGGAGGGGGGTCACAAAGTTTGGATGCACCGCCGCTCAACCTGCAGGTCTCTCCAGCTGACACCTCTGTTTACAGATACTTCAGCTGGCCACACTCGCTCTGTGTGCGTGTGCGTGCGCGCGTGCTTCTACTCAGCAGTGCAATGAGTACAAAGGATTTGGATTGGAGCTTGAGTTAGCATGCAGTAAAGACAGGCCGGGGAATGGCAGCATTTTGCTCTTTTTAAGATGAAGAGTTAGGTTTATCATAAACTGGAACAATGTAACTTTTTTTTGTCATCTGCAGAACACAAGCTGCTCGTGATTGGCCCAACAGAAGCATGGTCACTCAGGGAGAAGCTGTGTTTGGCCACATCGGTCATGAAGAGTGGAGACCAGAATTGGTACTTAACAGTAATTCCATTGACTTCAACCCACAGGTCTTAAAGTCGAAGCCTGGGGGCCAGATCCAGCTCTACATATTGATTTTATAGTACATGGCAGGCTTTCGCTGGCTACAATTTTTCAAAATTAAAAATGATGATAACCAAATGCAGCAACGACTATGTAATACTGCATGTTGGGGGCGATTATTCTGCTTCACACACAGAAGATATGAGGTAAGGGACAAGAAGTGTAATTGCCCCGAGCCACATGCCTAGTCCATAAACAAACATAGTGCAATTCAGCTTCTGGCTAGCCATTTTTTTTGCCCATTAGACTTCACTATTAGTCAATGAATTATTGATGAATCATCTTATGGTTATGCATACAGTACAGTTGCCCAGCTTGTGTTATATCTTAGAATAACTGTCCTGACAGTCTACATAATGCAGAGAAGTGCACATTGATATGCAACAAGCTGTATCAGGCTAAATTAATATGAAAAGTGTGCGCTGTGCATCAAGGAGGCGTGTTCGTGTAATGATGTCATTGATTAAAAGAGTTGTTGAGAAGTGGATGAATCTGACCTTGGAAAAAATCACGTGTTTCATCTTTAAATTTGCAGGGTCTCTGTCAGTCGAGCCATCAAACCATTTGCAGAACCCGGGCGGCCACCTGACTGGTTCTCTCAAAAGGCATGACGTGTCCTCAATGTCTGAGAAAAAAAAAAAGGCTTTTACGCACTATTTACAATTGACTCCACTTCTGTTCACAGCACTGCGCCTCAAAGTATTCCGAGCTACTGGAAAACACAGAAGCCCCAAAGTAGGTGATCGAAACCTAGCATGTATTGCAGGCAAAAATCAAATATGACAAGTGGATGATTGCGTTTCCCTTCACAGCCATGTTTCAATGTCATTGTGTGTTTGCAGGAGGAAGCGAGGCGAGAAGGGGGAGGTGGTAGAGACGGTGGGGGATGTGATAGTGCGCAAGCTGACCGCTCAGAGGATTGATGAATTAAAAAAGTTGATCAAACAAACCCAAGAGGAGCACAGGTACACAAATACACCTTTGCTGTTGGTGTAAATATGACTGGACTGTACTGTCTGAGCTCACCACTAGCTTATTGTTTAAGTTTTCATTGATTCATTTTTACAGCATTTTTTTTTTTTTTATATCCTAAAACACGAAAAATTAGGACACATCCATGCTATTTCTCTCAACTCTGTTTCCAACCCGTAGGACACTGAAGAGAGAGTCGGAACTTATTCAAGCTGGTCATCTAGACTCCAAACTGGACGAATTATGGAAGGAAATTCAGCAGTAAGATGCAGCAAATTCTCTGTCCACCCAAAGATACAAGACCTATTTTTGCCTACATGATGATGACGATGATGCTCTGTTTTCATGAATGAATACATTCTAAACATTCTTGCACACAGCCATGGCTAAGTGCATATACATCTATTGTGTCGGGTAGGAAACAGAAAATTGAAGAGGAAGAGGCGGAGTTAAAAAGAAAAGTCACGGACGCTGCCTATCAGGGTATGTCGCCTTTACTGCATACATCGAGCTCCCTCTCATTTGTGATGGTGCCACTAGCAAGAAACAAATCCGAATGCTGTTCCTCTCTCTCTTTCAGCCAGACAGGTAGCAAAGAACACACCTCGACGTGTGGCAGGTGCCACCATGCATTCACCCACGGGTTGCAACTCAGCCAGTTTGGAGTTTCCATCAGGTGACCCTCTCCCGTGCTCAAATCCCGATTTTTCATACACAAAAGAGGTAAATCCAAGAGTATGCTCATCGCTGAAAACGTTACGCCGTACGTATGACTTCATCCTACCTGACCTTGTTGATCCTTTCTCTGCATGTCTTTAGACTTCAGGGTGTGTCAGGTTGATGTCATTTGCCGACTCTTCCGGCTCCGTGAATGAGAACCCGCCACTCGGTGATGACCCCACCCAGAAGAAGCTGCTGGCCCAGAGAGGTACACCGCCCCCGTCGCCGCTTCTCTCTGAGCTGCTGAAGAAAGGCAACATCTTGGCCACGACATCCAGATTGGTAGGCTAAACGTGTTCAAATTAAGAATGCGCATGCATTTCATAATTTGTGTCGGAAGGAAAAGAATGTGCGTTTGTGTGTGCGCGTCAGACTGGAGAACGTGATGTGTCCGCTGGTAATATGACTGCAGTCCATGATTTACAGTTGACTCTGCCCTTCTCTCCAGCATCAGGTAAAATACTCGCTGGACATTTGAATAGGTACACCTGCACAGTCTATTGCCTACCTTGAGATTTTTTTCGTTCAACAACAGTAACCGCTTTGCTGCTTGAATGGTCTTTTCTGTGTACTGTATTAAAGTTTGTTGTTCACTGATTGCTGTTTAGCAAAACGTCCAATGTCACGTCCACTATTGTGTTGCCGGTGCCGCCAATGACAGGTGCTCCAATGTTGTCTCGACTCCTGGAGGCGGGACCCACACACTTATCGGCCCAATTAGGCTTCATGGTCAGCACAGACTCGACTTCCGGCACCACTCCTGCTCCAGTGAAATCTGCTGCCCCAGCCTGTTCAGGTCTCAAATTCAGACGTGCGCAACATGCCGTCATATACAGTCAAATCCTCATTAGTTTATAGCTTAGCACTTACATTCTTCGATTTCTTGATCATTGTTTCCCAAACACAAAGCTATTCAGTCCGCTTTCATGGAGGACTACAGAAATCTGAGGAAAGGTGTCTGATGAGAGGATGAACTTTTGATGGCTTGGATAATTTTAAGATAAATAGCGTTGATTCGTTTGATTTGATAACTGTTGGCAATTAATCGAATCTCAATTCAGGTAGCAATATTCAAGGAACAATGGATTTTCTCCTCTCTTACCCACCCGCTCCATCAAAGCGCTATGAACGTCACTCAACCTGATGTATTACAGTTTTTATACCACTGGAAATTTGCAAGCACACATGAAATAAATACCTCATACTGTATCGGTTAATGTGGCTTCGTTTTTGAACTGTGATCTGTCATTCGTTTGCAGAGGTGGATGTGCTCGCGCCATCTGCGTCCTTTGGGTGCCAGCCTCCCCCCGCAGGTGTGAAAGTGTCTGAGCTGAGTGAGGAGGATGTGACAGTTTCCTACATGGCAGATGAACTGGATCTGAAGACGGTCGGGGACATCATCGCCATCATTGAGGACAAGGTGACGATTGGGGACGGGCAACAACCGTTGCACACGTTACTTTGGCTCGCAGTAGCGCAATGAACGCAATTGTATAAAATGGAACGACCTTAGTGAAATTATTTTGCAATGCAGGTGTTTTGCAAGCACACTCAGGGAACATTTAGAACTGCCGCGTATGATTGAAAGAGTCAATTATGCCGTACCTTTTTTCTTACAGGCTGCAGATGCTTTGGATGCGGCTGCAGTCGAGGCTGCTCTCTTTTTGTGTGAAGAGAACGGCCACACTCTTCCCGCCGCCTGGCAAGCCGAACCGTTCCATACCCAAGACCCCCCGGGGGCTCCTCAGTCCTCATCTCCCCACTGCAGCCCGACAAGGAATCAGGCAGACGAGTTAGAGATTGAGGGCAAAACTTCAGCCGAGCTCTCCTCTGCGTGCAGTAGTCAAGATAACTGTGATGTGGCAACCCCGGTGGGAATGAGTGGCCTTCCACCAACCTCCTCATCCTCATGCAATTCCAGGAGTTTTGTGCACTGCCACAGTGGAGCACCTGCACAGCCCGAGGCCATGAGAGACGCGGTGCACCATAAAAGCCACATGTCTTTGGAAGAGAGATGGGCACAGCAAAGACCTGAAAGCACCAGTCAGGGTAAGGACAAGCGTGTATATTGTCGAAATACATTGTGCAGTTTCACCCGCTTCAGTGCCTGCAGAGATAAAGCGCTAGTATTTGATCTCATTAGCTTGCATAGGCGAAGTTAATGAAGTGTGTTACTTGGTTGCAGAATCAGTGGTAGAAGATTTCCCCGTGACAGAAAGACATGTTAAGGAGGTATATCACCGCATCAAAACTGGTCGTTGTACCTCCACTGCGTGATTGTGCTCGAAGCAATGTTTTGGCATTATGTCCCGCATCCGCCATCTTTGCAGGAGATAAAGGATGAGGGTCAATCGAGTGTCGATAGTCAAGAAAATGCCTCAGGGACAAATCTGGACAATGAGGTCAACGGGCCAGAAGAAGATGACGACGAAGATGAGGAGGAGGAGGAAGAAGATGACGGAGACGGCGTGGAGGGGTTCTCGTCGGAGCCTGACGGCGAGATGGAGATGGAGCGCGTGGCCAGCGAGAGCGAGGACGCGTGCAGCCTCCACACGGCTTCGTCATCTCTGCAGCTCCACACCACGGCCGACTCCATCCCCAGCAGCCCTGCATCATCACAGTTGTAAGTGGGGGGGACAAAATCTCCTGCACACAAATAGTCGTTCTTTTTTTTTTCTTCTCATTTCTGTCTAGTTACCTGTTGCGTTGTGTCATGTAGAAGGTTCTGCTAGCTGCCCGCCCCATGTTGTTGCCCTTTCCAAGTCTTTATTCTGACAGAACCTTCTTGTGTAGCTCTTTGTGCAGTGAGGACCTGGAGGCTCTACAGGCTCACAAGATTTGGAAGAAGGCCATTATGTTGGTTTGGCGTGCCGCTGCTAATCACAGGTAAGACTAGCAGGTTTTGTTTTAACCGTCCGCTGATGCTGACAAGAGATGGAGCTTTGCAAAGTCTTCACTTTGGCTGAATTTTTTTCCATGAGATTTTTTTTTGCACAGGCCAATAACATCAGTTTTAAAGCAGTTTGATTTTTATTCATCTGTTACCCTCCAGCGTGACTTTCTGAAATGTGGTTCTTTGATATTTCACACTTCCTCTCTCCCTACTTGTAGGTATGCAAATGTCTTCCTGCAGCCGGTGACGGATGAGATTGCACCAGGATATCATAGCATTGTGTACAGGTACGAGTGACTTCTCCTTAGCACCAATGAGGCCGTTTTTTTTCTACCTTCGGGGCGTTTACCTGCATTTGTGACACATTAGCTATATAACTAGTTGGCACGGTTCACTAGGTGATGATTAAAACACTAAACATACTGACCTGAACTGATTTGCGCAGACAGTGTTGATGTCGGTGAGGTATGATGCTCACAGCTCACATGGTGTGTCTTTGTGCAGGCCCATGGACCTGGCAACCATTAAGAAGAACATCGAAAGCGGTTCCATGCGAACTACGGCCGAGTTCCAGCGGGACATCATGCTGATGTTTCAGAACGCCGTCATGTACAACAGCCTGGATCATGATGTCTACCACATGGCCGTGGAGATGCAGCGGGACGTCTTGGAGCAGATCCAGCAGTTTCTAGCCACCCAGCTCATCATGGAGACGTCCGAGTCTGGTATTAGCGCCAAGGGCCTGAGGGGCCGCGAGGGTTTGCGACGGCAGGACTCCGCAGACAAGGTGCATCGCTAGAATGTGGACAGAAGAGGTTAAATTTAGAGGTTAAAAGAAGTGATTAATAATACCAGAATGGGTTTTACACCAGTTAAAGTTAGTGATGTATGTTCTTCTATTCAGCAGAAGCTGCTAAAAAACTCACATTGTCTTCAAAACAACAGCGAATCAAAATGGCCTCAACAAAGCAAATGTTTTCATGGCGCTCTACCAAGAGTTGTCTCTTTTGAATCCCAGCTCTAATGTATTTTTGCTTCTCACAGGACGCCTTCTCCATGTCTTCTCCTGCTTTTCTGCTGTCTCTTTTTGTAAGTACACCTTAAAAAAAAAAAAAAAGCAACGACTCAGTTATTGAGGTCACTGATAAATGTCGTGATACACAGCTGACTATTCTGTAGCCAATATGGGATCAGTAACACGATGCCATGTGGTCGATAGGCAATCAATCCATGGTGTAGCGACTCGTGACCGCAGTCAGTTGGCATTGGCTCCAGTTGAGTGGCGACAGTGAAAGGGACTAGCATTCCAATTCACTTCCTCGAAAAATACACTGACGAGATCTGAATCAAACATTGTATTTTACTAAAATAATTAAAATGTCCGGTTTTAATTCAAAAGAGCCAGTCAAGTAAACAAGAGCTTTAACTGTTCAAACCGTTTGAATCCACACTTTCTTCTTCTGTCCATGCAGGATGGAGGCACCAGAGGGCGCCGCTGTGCCATCGAAGCCGACCTCAAGATGAAGAAGTGAACAAAAACAGTAATAATTGGGAGTCTGACACTGTAAATGAAAAGTATTAATTCTTCCAAGATTTAATTTATACCCCAACCCCTCCACACACTCACTCACTCACACACACACACAATCTGCATCATGTTTGCAGTGTAATCCCCAACTTGCTCTCCATATTTCAACGAGCTGCAGACGGCGCTGTGGGGAAGCTCCTATTTTGCAGAAATGGATTACACGTAATCCCAGATTACAAAGGGGGATTCCGAAAGAGTGGGTCAAAGCCTTTGATGGCTGCACATCACTCATAGCCCGCTCACAGGCAAGAACATCAGGTTGTATAAGTGTCTATAAAGCCTCAAAATCAACTAATCCTACAGCCAGGCTACGTCTGGTCCACATTCATGAGGTGGACTGTGAGAAATGCACTACAGAAGTAAAGACAATGTGTGAAACCAGAGGCCAAAGACTCTGATTTGCTTGACTTTTTCTTTTTTTTTTTTCCCTCGGGTGGTGTTACCTTATGAAACACATTAAGAGGAAAAAAAGACCTTATTTTTTTCCTCCTAATTTTAACAACCTTTAAATAATTTTAAATGTATATTTTGTGGTTGTTTTGCGCATACCCACCTATATTTTAAGTGAAACAGTACTGTGGTAATCTCACTGTGTTTTGTGGATGTAACAAGAACGGGAAGTATACTTTGAAACAATAAACTCATGTTTGGCTTGTATACTTGTGACTTGCTCGTTTACCTGGTCTCGCTAACGGAAGTGGGAGTGGAATAAAGGCACAGATGGGTTGAAATCGCAGACAAATTTTACCTTCAATTCATGATGCACGCAGAAACAAAACCACAAAAACACAAACAAGACATGAGTCACTAAAGAGTCTATTTTACTTTAATTTTCTGGTGGCTTTGTTTTTTTTTGGGGGGGGGGTGGCAAAAGACAACTTGTGTTTTACTCTATTTATGATTGTAGTAAATGGGTTGTCCATGAATTGCTCAATGCGGTCAGTCAATATTAACTGAAAACATGTTGCTCAAATAGATATGAATCAAAACAATCTTTCAACTAGGCTGCATGCAACATGAACACAATAGAGGAGTGTTAAATAACAAAAGTGCTTGAGGTGAACCCGAACACGTCACCAGAAACTAACGTAAATCCTCGTGCGTAATGTCCATATTTTTCATTTCGAATGCCCGTTTCGATTTAAGTAATAAAAAAAAAAAAAGGACAATCTTGTACATTATTTCAGAGCTCAACAACCTTTGAAAGTCATCACACAGCAATCATCTGTTGCTATTAAACAGCCATGATGACAGATCCAATATAGAAGCAGTGAGGGGAAGCCCCAGAGTGTTTATAAAGCATGGTGTTTATAAAAAAAAAAAGTCAGTCACTTCCTACCTGTTTGATTTTAACCAACCAAATAAATAAATCATAAATATAGTCCATGACTTCACAGTGCAACAGTGCTCAGATATGTCCAAAGGGTCATTCAAGTCACTGTAGCAAATATGTTGATTAATTAAATACACTTGTCAAGTACACCGAACAATGAGCAAAATAAATAATCAAATCAATGCACAAGGGACATAATGACCTCCGACAGAGACCGTTTCTAGAATAAAAAAGTTGAAAAGGGCCGGAGCCTCAGTGCTGTGGCCACCAAAGCAGCTGACATGCAAACTTGTATTTCTGACCATCCTGGAAGAGAGAAGGCACATTTTACCCGCCCCCAACTCTACTGCATGATTCTTGCCAGCATGGCCCAAGTGGATAAATTGACCTCAATAATCGTACAAATAATAACAACATACCGGAGCAGCGCTCCACCACAAACAAACCGTCCTTCATTTGCCTCGCTGACGTCCGACCAGTCTGTGGAGTTTGTCGCAGTTGTCCAGCCTCATGGACTCGGCCTTCTGCTTTAGGCGGTCGTCTCGGTACAGCTGGCCGAGGTTCATCAAGTCCGACTCTGAGCGGGACAGGGTTTCACATGTCAAACAAATATTTGGGGTCTCACACAGATCAGCACCAGACAATGCTAATCTCTTACTCTGCTGCTTCTCCTTCCAACAACTGCTCTGCAAGTGTTCCATGTAGTCGCTCTCGATAGTCCTCTCCAGCTCTTCGAGGGCGCCGCCGCGGTACTCCTTCTCAAAACCTTTATCCACGTAATACGGCACGCCCATGTGCTGCGTTTCCCGGGAAACCACCAGGCCCATGCTCCTGCAAGCACACAACCCGCGCGTGATCGACGTCCACTGTCAAAACGTGAAATAACGGCTCTCCTGCACACTCACGGCTTATAGAAGAGGCTGTAAGGCGGGTTGGTGGCCATCATCTGAGTGAACACCGAGATGAGGATCAGCACCAGGACGGGGAGGAGCTGCAGCAGAGCTGTGAAGGTGTTCTGTGTCCACATCACAACAGTGTGAGTAGGTGTGCGCTTTACTGCCCGTGTGCGGCACAACACTTTCTAAATACACACTCATCACATGGCACAAAACAGCTCTAACGTTGTTCATATATCCACACGGCAAGTTCACACAGGCTAATGAGTCGTCCCAGTAAACAAGAGGAAGAGTTGTGGAAACAAACATCACGGCGAGATCACAACAGAGGTGGCGGGATTCACTGACCTGACTGGGCTTTTCCTCCGCCACATCCTTGCGCCTCTCATAAGCTCGCCGTCGACGTGGCTGGTAGAACTGAGAGTAGGAGGCTCCCTGGTTGGTGTACACGTGAATGTTTCCTGCGGGGGAGAAGCAACGGCATCCACACTTTTCAACCTTTGAGGCAAAGTCAAGGATAATGGTAATAGTGTTTGGCGAGGACGGTCACTGTCATGGGACACACCCACCTGTGGGGAAACGTCCTCCGAAGAAAATGTTGAAGAGCTCCTCAGGGGAAATGTCCGCCTCAAAGTCTCTGTGGAAGTTTCGATAGTGGCGGTGGTGGGTGGTGTGTTGAGGTGCGCTCTCCGCTGCCGATTGATCACCGTACTGATCGTACTGCCGCTTCTTCTCCGGATTGCTCAGCACGGCGTACGCGTTGCCTATTGCTAGGGGAAGGACAGCTATGTTGATGCTGCTGGAAGACATCTTTCACAAAAGTCATCATGAATGACTTCTTGTACTGCCTCTTCCTAGGTTCACTCAAAGGTTTAATGAAAGAAACGGTGCTTGATTTAAAAAAAAAAAAAAAAGGGGCAATTGCGTTAGAGACTGCAAACAAGAGCACTAAAAGAACACAAACCTCCACCGGGGCTAAAACATTTATCACAGTTGAAATGAATTATTCAACTACAAGCGAGAATCTTAATAGCTAAAAATAGATCAGGTTTCTTCAAGAAGATTCCATCCTAAAATGTCGGTTTTACAGATGTCACATCTGTTTTGCACGCGTGCGCACGTGTATATGGACCACGGCAAATCAGTGTGGACCCGCACGTCATTCTCTAAGTGGTCTGGACCACGATATGCCTAATGTGTGTTTTTGTTTAACCATATTAAGGCCCACCTGTTTAATGCTGTACTTCATGGAAATTATTTTATAGAAGTATTTTTTAATGGCTATAAAAGCAGCAAATAATACAAAACAGTGGACACGTGGTTATTTTCACTTGTTCTAAAGCTGCTCATGTCGAGCCACTCTACCTTTAAAAGCATCCGTGGCTCCAGGAGCAAAGTTCTTGTCAGGGTGAAACTTGAGGGCCAGCTTTCTGTAGGCTTTCTTCAGATCTTCATCGCTGGAATCCTTGGCAACACCAAGGATCTCATAGAAGTCTCGGCAATTCTTAATCCTGTCATGACATTGTGGATGTTCAAATACAAGCTCTCATCATGCGGACATCGAATATCACGAGGGCATACGGATGGTACCAGTACCTGAGAACACCCTGGCGCTGCTCTTCTGAGTAGCTCTTTCTGTCATCACCGCTCATGTGATTTATTTCTGCGCTTCCGCAGTCCTCATCCCTCCAGCCTCTGGGCGGGGGCACATGGTTCGCTTCCGGAGCAGCGTTGCCTCCATTTTTGATTATGGCGTCAATCAGCACTACAGACAGCAGTGTTCAGAGGAGGGAGGAAAGAGTCAAGAGTAATGTCTGTGTCAAGTCTTGGTTTACAATTAAAAAAACAACAACGACAATAACAACAAAAATCATGTGCAATCTTCTTTTAGTTTTGAAATCTAATCCAGTGTTTCCCCAAATTTAACTGAACCAAGGCAAACATTTTCCATCGGAAAATTGTTATGCCTTGAGGCTGAATTTAAGCTATTTCATCAAAATGTTATTTCGGTGTTAGTTATATTGATGAGCTAAATCTGAACGTACACATTCTTCACCCTATTTTTTGTCGATTAGATGCTCATTTAAAAACTAACAAATCAAGCTATTCACTAGTACTCAGTACTCGAGTCCTTTCCTTTAAACGGAATACGTATTTGGTCTTACTCAGCGAATTATTTCGATTTTTATTTGCGTCATTTGATCTAAAGTAAAAGTACTCTGACTCGATAACAATAGTTGGCTACTCTGGCCACCTATGTTTACCCTCATGTAGCAAAAGGTAAAACGCACGACTTCAAGAATAATACAGTATTTGTAATGCACTACAAAATGCAGAAAAGGGGGAGTTGATATCTAACCAGCACAAAAGTTCAACAGCTGTCATGTCTCCTACTATATTAAGCATTTGTAGCTGAAGATGCACGTCAGCCAAAAATAAAACATTATAATTAGGTAACATTACGCGAGTGTAACGGTCCAGCCTGAGCCTTGGCTTGTTCCATGCACGGCTGCTAATGTTACCTCTAGCGCGGGTGCTGGGGCACATATTCTGGGCTTCATAGAGCAGCTGCAGCGCTCGGTCTTTCCGTCCTGACCGTAACAACAGCTTCGCCTTCTCTATCAGCCAGTCCGCTCCGTCTTTGTCCATTCGTTTTTGTTTTTCGGGAGCTTCAAATGTACAAAAATCGTCACACACCGTACAAGCCGGTGGCACTGCACCTTGATAGCCACTTAGCTCCGCTTGCTGACAGCTGCGTATCGTTAGCTCGCAGGCTAGCGAGCTAACTTGTTAGCTTCGAGCTGGCACAGACTTGATGCTAACGACCGGCTGGCAGCGGCGGTTGTGACAGCCTGCGAAAATTCAAGGACGCGTGACATTTAAGTTGACTAGAGGTAAGAAGTAAATGACGCCCACTTAAAAAAAACAACAACAAACAAATAAAACCAACAACAACAAAAAATCCGAACAAAAACAAAAAACAAAAAAACGAAGAGGCAGTTTCATGTCAGTTTGCACCTGCTAAACTTGGGATTGACAGTGGTTGAAGACTAGCTCTTAGTGACGTCACTTATTGTATTAGCGAGATAAAAAATGTGCAGATAAAAGTATTTATTTTAAAATACAGAAAGAAAAAAAAATCCAGTGTGGTGCGGTGTAGGGTGTATGGTAATAAATGTGCTATTAGTGTTTCCCTCCCAGGGTGGAATTCAAATGACTGGCATATGGCATTGGGGAGGAAAAATTTTCATTGATGATGCTCCGAGTCTCCCTGTAGATGACACTGCATTGGATGCTGAAAAGCATCCTCTTTTCTGCCACGAATGTCAGGTTGTCCAATTCTGCGCCCATGAGAGAGCCCGTTTTCCTCCTCTGAAAAAAAAAAAACCGTTTAAAATACTTTTTTTTTTGCATCTCTTTTCTTGATAAAGCTCGTATATTTGCGATTTTTTTCCCCCTATCAAATATAGTACGCATTATTTCAGTTTCAATTTTAGGCATATTTGTAAAACAAAACATTTTTCTTGAACGCAACTTCTCTCGAAAATGTGATTGTTTTTTAAAATTCAAAGATATAAACTCAAACACATGTACTTGGAGTATATATACCGGTATATATATATATATATATATATACACACACACACACGCACACACACACACACACACACACACACACGCACACACACACACACACACACTCTTTGTAAGGGTTGAATTTCTGATAAACAGCTAAATCTGATTTTTCTCTCAAGCCAGGTGCAAAATCGGGATAAACGGTTATGATTCAGTGAATGGGAAAATGAGTGACTTGATTTTGTTCATGCATATTTTATTCAAGAGTAAAAAAAAAAAAAAAGAGAGAGAGAGAGAGAGAGAGAGAGAGAGAGAGCGATAGAGAGAGATTTGTCCCATAGGGCATGCTTACAATGTGTGTATCATTTAGGTAGTCAAATGCCAAAACATATCTCTAGAGATATTAAAAAAAAAATTGCAAGATAAAATCCATTATTTTTGTCAAAATATGCATGTAGACCATACAAGAACCAGAACAAGAGGAAGGAAAAGAACCATAAGATTAAATTGTAACAATAATGGTAATATCAGCAGTAAATAGAACCAGTACAGTTTCTTGTTCAACGTGTGACACGTGATTTTCTTGGTGTCCCATTAATTTACATCTGAAAACCATGCTATCATGCTTTGGCAGCCTGAAAGTAGCTTTTCACTGAGATTATATTCATTCACACTATTAAACATGTTCTGTACATCAGTACAACAGAAATGTAAACAAGGCTTCACACTTGTGAAGGGCATCCCTGCATACGACGACTCAATATAAAATTAAAAGCAGAGGTAATAAGTAACATAAAAAAAATTGACAAAAACAAGAAGGAAGCCTATTTATCAAATTTATAAAACAAGACAAATGAAACAACAAATTGAATTTAATCATAAAATAATTCAAGTTTACTATTTGAATCACGACTACAGTATCACAATTTTAATCTCACATTACAATTAGGAACTTAACTGCATGCATTGATGCGTTCCATACCATTGATGCCGTGTTTAAAAACCACTGTTTTGTCCATCCCGGAGTCACAGACTGCACCTTTTTCCTTTAGAATAACAAAGTTTAAAAAAAAAAAAAAAATCTTTTTAAAATATGTGAAACATTTTACTTCAAGTTTGGGCTTCCTACTTTAGTGACTTTCCAAATTCTATATAAAACAAGCAGTTAGTCATTTTTTAATTATTAAATTGCAGGAAAAAAAAGTTTCTTTTAATCACAGTGTGGACACCATCGTGAAGTTCCACTGTCAGATTCGTCATTTAACAATAAATGACCCCGCCCCTTATAATTTAAGATAATACAATACATGTACCTTTAAATTTTTCGACTTCTCGTACTGATAAAGTTCTTTCTTTAGCTAATACACATTTAAAACTCATATGCGGGGGTGGAAAAAAAATGAGGCGCGAATGCACACCTGAGTGACAGCACACATCTCGAGCAGTGCTGGACAAGCAGGATATATTATAAAACACCCCAAATCTCTTTCCTTCTTTGTCTCTGTTTTATAGCAACGCAGGCGTGATTGCTGAAGCTTCTTCAGTGGAGGAGGATGCTCGAGTATTTTTTTTTTTTTTTTGTCTTTCCAGAAAGTGAGGATGTGCGAGGTAATGCCATGCGTTGCCAACGTGAGCACAAATGATGCAGAGAGGCGCAAATGTCTCTTTGAGGACGGCTTTGATAAAAATAAAAAATGCATCCCTTTTCACATTCTCTTAATAGATACTGTAGATACCGAGGAGATTAAGTCTCCCATCCCCCACTTTTCTGCCCTCAACTCCTCCGAGTTGCTAGGAGATGACTGGCGGCGAGTCATGTGGAGATTTAATCTCACACTGCAGTGACTTTTTAATGCTTATCTTTCAAGAAAATATCAATACAAGGTAAATAAATAAAATAATCCACTTTAACACCTTGACAGATTAGCCATTCAATTTCATGGGAATTCCTCATGGTTAGGGGACATTTGTTACCTTTGTTAACTTTTCCAAAAAGGTCATGATTAGCCTCCATTGGAATGTTGTGACAATATTGTTTGATTATGATTTACCTGTGACATCTTCTGACTTGTATGTCTCCAAATATGCTCAAGTAACCAAATATGGTTTGTATCCAAATAAAGATGACCGCCACGCAGCATGATCTCTAAAGTTTCATTTCATTATCAACACTATTTATTTATTTGTCTTTTTTTTTGGCAGATTGGTTTGGAAAATTTGAATGGGCACATTTTGAAGTAGCCAAAAACGGTTCTTTGCAAGACAAAATCCCACTATGACACCCCACACCCCCCGCGCCCCCCAAAGGCGTTCTGATATAATACTCTCAAAGCAAGATAAATATCCTCAAGGTGTGAATCAGTGAATGACTTGATATAAACATTTAAAAAAAAAAAGAATAAAATCATTTGCATGGCACGGATGCTGAAATGATGCCTTTTGTCGGTCACGTGTCCGCAAAACAATGTCCGACTTAGTTCAGTCTGTAATTGAGCAGAGGGAGGGGACAACAGGCGGACAACTTTTAACTACACGGCAGCCCTCAGGCCTCCCCTCAACCTTCACATTCTGTCACTAAATAAATGACCTTTTTCCTCATTTTACATTTGCTGCAGATCCCCTTCTGTCTGTCTGCTGTGGGCCCGTTTGTGTTTCTATGTTCTGAGGCCTGAATTTCGATTTGGCAACGTCTCACTGCACGGGGGCGGCGAGGTGGAATATCTGCAAGGTCGGAGCCCCCCCCCCGCCTAGCTCCACCACAACCACCACCATCACCAACCGAGGCTCACTGGATGTTGCTGTTGTCATCCGTGCCGTTCGCCTCGGACATATTCATCTTTCCCATGGAGTGACCCACGTGGTTGACGCCATCCCTGCGAGGGGGCATGCGCTCGTTGATGCGGTCCAGGCCCTTGGCTTCCTCGAAACTGGTGATCTTGTGCTGGGGGGAAAAGCCACGGATGGCTGGGGAGGAGAGGAACACGACACACAAACGGAGGGGGATCAGACTTGCATTTATTGCTGATATTTTCTGTTGTTCTCTATCTACTGTATCTCCCCGTGAGGCTAGAAACAGTCTTGTATCTTTCTAAACCCCTCCGTGTTTTCCCAAGTCTCTTAACTCAAAGTGTGCTGGTTGTTACGATGACTGAGCATTTATAAATCTTGCCTGCCAAATTTATTGTCTCATTTGCCGTACAAGCAGCCATTAAGGAGCAATGTTTTGATCAATAATGTGTGTGAAATGTTGCTCGTGTGGGGTTGAGAGGTGGACCGGGAAGATGGAAGGAGGAAACCCATATGCTGGGAGGATTTGGGAAGGCTGAAGGGAGGGAGGGGCTCACACAGGTTTACCTTCTCTGTCCTCATCACTCGTCTCGATGGCTTCAATGGCTTCAATGGTGGCTGGGGGAGGAGGAGGAGGGGAGCAGGTTACTCCGGATAAAGCCATGCAAATGTCAAAAGGGCAGCCCCCGCTTGAAAAGGCAGCTCAATGTTAGGTCGGATGCCATTCGTATGTACGGTAGCAATGGAGTCAAACTTGGTGGGTACGCCATGCATTGACGTGGACTGGAGAGAATCAGTGTCAACTACAGGTCAAAAATCATCAAAACGTGGAGAGTGGCAAACAAAAAGAGAGAGCATGGCAGGGACACATCGATATGAAATAACATGGACTTTATAAAAATACTTTGGACCATTTGGAGTTTCTGCTCGGTACCAGAGAGTATGCGCACATGTACAAAAAATACATTGGAGTGAAATTATACGAAAGATCTAAGGGGCAGATGTCTCCAAAGAGATTTTTGGAACCCTTTCAGAGGGTGATGTTGAGTTGAAATCACCACGAAAGAAGAAAATCTGTCAAAAATGTACGGAAAGGATTCTTATTCTCCAGCCTTGTACTTACCACTCTGCAGCGTCTGTTTGCCCCCAGAGAGAACCCCGCTCGGCAGCATGCCGGTGGGCGTCAGGCCCTTGAGCGTCAACACATTTTCACTCTCCTCTCTGCAGGTATCACAGATCAGACGGATCAGATGATCTGAACTCGTTTTGAAATGGGTGAAAATATCTTGTCCTTTCTAGGACTGTTAACACCTCTACCGCTGACTGGCTGCTTCATTGTGTACAACAGTTCCACAAATGATGGATATAATACAATTCTATACAAAACTATATGCCGTGATTACCTGAGGACTGAGAACATCTTGGCCATTTTCCCAATTGCACGGATCTTGTTTCGAATCACCTCCTTGCGTGCAGCAGCTGCATTGGCTGTCAAGAAATATATGTGTGAGTGCCGCTGATGCTTTGTATTGATTCGAGACCACAGAAATTATCATTTTCAAGCCTCATTTAAATTTTTTTTTTTTTAACCAGTCAAATTTTGTTGTTGACAACACTTAATTCTGTGGTGTGTAAAATTTAGGAGACATTTATTCCATTTTACATGGAGTAACATTTAGATGTGTTTAAGATTTACATTTAAAATCGACTGTAGATTCATAATGTATATTTAGATTGGCATTGTTTAAAGCTAAACATGACAAAGTGTTGCTTCAATTTTCAACGTGGGCTACTTGACAAATGGCACGACATCTCCTGCAAGAGCTCATGGTGTGTCTGCGTTTGCGTCACAAGTCACAGCATCTCACATTTCAAACATTGCTAAATTGGACAGTTACCGTCGAATATCTCATCTTCATCATTCATTAGCTCGTCATCGGAGCATATACTCAACACATTCACCAGCATCTCTGTGACTAAGGGGAGAAGGAAACAGAGCGTAGGTAAGAGGTTTGGTAATCGAGCAATGATCCATGGAGGTAGCGGATCGTTACATAAGCACAAGGAAAAGCAGCAAAGCGGAAACCGGGCACACTCCATACCTTTCTCTCCAACGAACGGCAGCGACCAGGTGAAGACGTCCATGAAGTTGGGCAGCCAGTAGGGATGAGGTGAGCAGTTGAACTGTCGGATGTTCATGACGTTGTTTTCGTATTTGAGTACAGCAGCTGGGAGAAAAGCAACAGCATGTTAATAATAATACTCCCCGCCGAAAAGAAATTCCGGCAAGATAGCTTTTTCGCACAACATATATACGTGAGTACTGTGATAGTGTCTGTCTACGGGTGTTGCTCCAACATTTTTGACCAAGTACCCATTGTTGAGAGGATTATTCGATGTACTGCATTTTTGTTCTCATGAATCATAATAATCTGACCCATCATGTGACATATGATCACTTCCAGTGGTTGGGGATCACTGCTACAAGCCATAAGACAGCAATGCTAGCCTTCGAGGATAAGCGATGACTTGACCTCGAATTTCATGACTGTAAATAGCACCCTCGAGAGACATATGGCCACAATTTGCCAGTAACTATTTTGGTGTTGACGAGCAAAAACCTTCCTGTAGAGCTAAGCAGGAAACATCCAGTAGATGGCATAACTGAGGCCAGCCGCCGCTGACTCTGATACTTCAAGAGGCATAAAGCCACCTGGTGATACTGTAGTCAGCCTGCCTACGGTCCCACCCACGCTCCCCATATCCCACAGCCAATGGCAAGCAAGACGCAAGATCTGAGAGCACCAACACACGGGGGGCTTCCTGATGTATTCCTATGTCTTGTTCATAAGCTGTAAGCTACTATATTGCTGCATATGCTCAGCGGCCACAACATTAGGTACACAGCCACAATCTCATGACATCGAATGCAAGAGCCACATCTGTCAAATCAGAAACCATTTGATGAAGAGTCTATGCACGTTGGGTCAAAGAGGAAAATGGAACCTCAAATTGAAATTTAAACGCAAACAACACATTTGCTCACCTTTGTTGTTGTAAACATCCAAGTAGTTTGGTGCAGAGAAGATGGTGATGAGGGATGGGAATCCTGTGGTCTGGCTTTTACGATACATCCGGTAACTGGTAGTGAGCAATAACAACACCAACAAATAAGAATGACTTTTTTTAAATGCACAGTTTGGTCTTTTGATATGTATCCATAAAGCACGGTGAGAACTTACCCTGCATCTTGTGCCTCATGTGCTCGGATAATTGATAATAGGTTATTGCTCTGTAGGAACTCACAAACAGCTGGGTAACTGAAAAGAAAAACATGTTAACACAACAATCATAATATTCTTTCAATAAAATTGAAATTGCATTGGACGGTTGTTAGAAAAGAAAATGTGGAAAAACTGAAGTTTGAAGTCACCCAGATTGAATGAGAGTTCCAGCTAATCGAGTCACTATTAATAAACTAAAAAGTTTGTGCATTCCATGTTTTTCCCTTTCTAATTGTACCTCAACCTGACTATTTGATTGACAGTTTCCAAATATAATGAAATTAATATTATTTTTGTTTCTGATTAATAACAAATATGTAAATTTTTACTCGCGTCATCAGCATAAAATATTAATTTCAACATTTCAGATACTTATTTACAGGTGCAAATGTATTGGTCCCAACATTGACCCCTGGGGAACACCACACATCACATCCAAACCCTTTGATTCATACCGTGCTCCCCTCAGCCCAATTCAGCTCTTGTCCCGGAATCCCATATCGTTCAAAATAAATCAATCAGGGGACATGAAACTCTTTTGATGTCTCATATCACACAACAGAATGTCAGGTTAGTGATTATAAAAACAACTCTGTAGTAGATACAACGAAATGTATCGCTCATGAATATATTAATGAAACGCTTGCAGAGGATGATGCAAGCATGTGGAGGAAAAAAAAAGAAAAAAAGAATGCAATTGCTACTCGAACAAGACAAAATAGCCCATCAAGTGGCACACACAGCCACCCAGTTATAACCTGAGAGAAAATGAGGTGCTCCAATCACTACAAATAAAAAACTGCATTGCATAAAATACTTTTCAGTGGCTAATGTATACACATCCAAGTCCAATTGATAATAAGGTCTTGCATTTTAAAATAAAAAGTTTTTTTTTTTTTTAAAAAACATGGTATTATTATGAGAAGATCTCCAGTCACAGCTTAGGACCAGGATTTGCAGACTGCGGTTGAGATTCCTTCAGGAGGAAGGTCTGACAATTGAGATGGTTCCATGCTGCATTATGAATATGATGCACCACAGAGCAGCTCTCAACACAGCTGTTATGCAACACCGTGAAAGGCGTTATGTCATTTTGAACATCTTCAAGCCCTTGGGTTTCAAACAAAGATTATATATTGATGAGTAATGGCTTTTGTTTCCGTGTTGTTGCCCTTTTAGTTGTACCATATAACCAAAAAAAAACAAACAAAAAAAAAAAGACAGACAACCAGTGTTACATCTGGCACGATCAGTCACTTGTACCGGCATATCATCCCACTCAGAAATTGTTGCAATTGATGTTACAATAGCATGGAGATAATCCAGCTAACATTTTCTAAATATGTTCCAGATGAAGGCATCAGCCAAAAGAGTGAAGGCAACAGGACACGTCTATGGCTCCACAGGGCTTTCGTTGCTTGTTGCTCGTTAATGTATTCAATTTAGAGTTGTGACTGCGATGCATTTCATTAAAAGCCGCCGTGTGTTTTCAGTGCATACATAATTGCACAGAAATATTGGCATGAAGCATGTTAGCGTATCGATGTAGATTGCTACTTGCCTCTGAAGTCATCTCAATGATTTCATTTCACGAGTGGGTTTTGATTTTTGGTGTGAGAACTGATGATAAGCATAAACCCAGAAGTTGACAGTCACAAAATGTTTTGACAGTAACAGTTTTATCTTATTTAGTCTGTCCATATTCATTTGAATGCAGAGCAAGTTGGAAGTGGTTGTGTCGGACTTTAGCGGTAGAACCAGTCTTGGTTGTTTGAAATGGCATTGGCTGAATGTTTCCTTCTAAGTGACTCAAGTGACTAATTGACTTTACACCGATCGTCATCAATTGTTAAAGTCCAGTCACTTTGGAATCTAACGCAGCATGTTGCGCACGCCGCCCATCATCTTCCTCTCCTCCGGCACTTCGCCGCTGCCTATCCACGCCGCCATCAAACTTTCACAAGCGTTTGAAATATTTAAACGCTCCAAGGTTTGCGCTGGAAGGAAAACAAGGAGCCCGCTGTGCCCTGAGCACCTGGCAAAACTGTGCCATCCCTCTTTTATCTAGGTCACATGGCGAACGTTCCCAAGGTGCCCCATATATAAATTACAGAAATAGCTGCGCTCACATGGATACATTCACTGCTCCGCAACGGCTGATAGTGAGCACTGATGAGACAATCTAAAATGCTGGACTCAACTAGTGTTTAAAAAAACCCAAACCAAAAACATTGAAACAACGACATTGCATTTATTTGAGCTCGTGTTTGTCTTAGCCTTTTGGTCTTGAATAAAGAATGCTTATTAAAGCAGGAAATAAACATCCCAAAGTACAACATGTACTCGATTATTTTCTGTTCACTCCAATGGTTTCTATTGATTCATCAGAGAAACACACACACACACACACACACATTGCCTGCCTGCGGCTCACATTTCTTCCCTCCTTTGTGAAATTATGTGTCGGTGAGCCTGCGAGTGAGAGGGAGCGCAAGTGAGAAATCTGACAAGTGAGATTGAGCGAGAGAGACAGAGATGGAAGTTCTGTGCTGCAAACACAGTCATAAAATTGATCAGTTAGCCCGCTGGTCATTGCCTTTGTTTGTCTCGATGTACACGATGCAATGAACAAGCCTCGACTCTCAATGGAGGAAAAAAAAAAACCGTAGCATTTTCGGATAAATGTGGGTGTGGCTGGTTGCTCATGCAGTGATGCTCAAGTTACTTTGTCTGGAATGAACACAAAAGAATCGATTGTTCATCCTTGAAATGACTGTGGAGTCCTAATTTTCCAACACTGACAAAGATGAGCAATATGTAACATTTTCAACGTGATACCACGATATCAGACAGGCTCAAATATTATGTAGTAAAGTGAGACATGATTTCTATGACTTCGAGAAGATGACTTTTCATCAAAATTCATCATATATTACTGTATATGCACTCATTTCGTTATACATAGACTGGATCTAATTCGATCTATTGCTGGAACTGTATTTCATATGCCATCTTTCCAACAACAATAATAATGCGAAGTTTTGATTGATTGTCACTGTCATCGAGTTGGTTATGGTGGTCGTGGATTGCATCATACTAAAGCGTTTTCAAATATTTTTGCCCCTCTCAATAAACAACAATTAATACATTGTTCAATTGATGACGTTTTTTTTCCTTCAAGAACAATCAAGCTGAGACAAATTAGACGTACGCCACGAGAAGTGTCATTTTTGCTGCAATTGGGAGAACGCACGAACAGCAGAAGCCAAATCAAAACACATGTGACATTTACAAATTTACGGCTATTTGAAATCGATTTTATATGTATTGATTTTTGCAAAGTCAAATAATACTGCAAGTCGCGCTTGTTTGAGTGTCATGGTCACGTTACGCCCGCTTTGGGGACTTGCTTGGCGAAGGTGAGATGACTATATTGTACCATACGTAGTATTGATTGACTTTTCACATCGTTCTCACTCCACTCATTAAGGGCTTCTTATATTTAAGGAAGCGATTATGTTGCATTGGCCATCGAGCCCAAGGGAATGCTTCTTCCGTCCTAATGCCGGCAAAATAGTAACGGTGGTAAAAGGTCACAGGCGGATAAATGACAATTACGTTGCAGCCTCCTCCGCATTATCATCTTCACGAGCGGTGCTCCCACCGAGGCACAACGTCCCATTCGATATTCTTTGCTGGCTACTCGGCAAGGAGGATGATAAACATACACTTCAACGTAACAAGTCATCCTCCGTTTGGCTCGTTTATAACTACAGAGCATAGTGTGTGTGTGTGTGTGTGTGTGTGTGTGTGTGTGTGTGTGTGTGTGTGTGTGTGTTGGGGTGGCAGGGACGCAATGTTGAACGAAAGTGCAGTCTTTTATTGTTCTTACGGCTGAATATTAAAAGTGGTTAACTTATTTTTACATTTGTATCATAGTGATGCATGTAGATTGACGTCGCTAACTCTCGGGTTTTTTTTTTTATAATGACAACAGGTTGACCCTAGAACAGAGCGTGCTGTAGGTCATGTTGCAAAACGGTTCACTTGGGGTCGATTTCCTACGAAGTTCTTGGGACGTTGACATCAAATACAATCATTAGATCTCCAAGGCACAAAATGAAATATCTGCACTTAACCCTTCTGTCCCACTATTTCATCTGATGAGTCATATATTCTTATTCAATTTCCGGACTGATATATGACATGAATATATGAATTTGAAATCATTCTGCACATGCTGACCTTGTGTGATAGGAGCAAAAATGCTCTGAACCGCCATAAAAAAAGTTTCACCCGGACGGCCGCCGACTCTCATCGCCACACCATGTCCACATTACAGGCTCGGCTCTCAATTTCTGTTGAACGTGCACTTCTTAATATCTGCTCAATCAATTCGTATGTCTTAATCATTCGATCTCTATTTTTATTGCAATCCCATGCTCATTTCTGGTCACTTTTTAATTAGGGGAAAAAAACAAAAAACTACTTAAGTCCCGTAGATCCTGATCGTAACTTTGCACAGATGCATGAACAGTTTCTGGTCCTCGGAGAAGATGTACTGGAGTCCAATAATTAGCCTTACGGAATACAATAGTGTGGATCGCATTGTGAAGGACAGAAATGAACTCAAACTGAAGCCTCATTCGTGACAGGGTAGTGGTAAGCTCACCTGTAAAAGTAGGAGCAGCCTCGTACTGTGTTGTGGCTGAAATATTCCTGCGTTTTCTCATTGCCAAAGTCCTCCAGAGGATCCGACCACAGCAGGTCACACATGGGCCCGAAAGCCGGCGGCTCCTTGAACCGATCCAACTTGACACGACAGGCGGGCAGAGACACTCGATTCATGAGACAAAAAAAAAAAATCTGTCCACAGCTGCGATATCGCCCGTGGCGGTCTTACCTTTTTAATATCATCTAAGGTGTGTATTTCAGGTGAGAGTCCGCCGTGGACGCACAGAAACTGCTGGTTCATGAGCGCAGCCAGAGGAAGGCAGTCAAAAGCATCCATGCATGAGTCGTACACCTGCTCCGAATATTTGATTTTACCTGCCGAGCAAAGGAAGGAAAATTAGCCGGACGTGTGATGTCTCCGATCTACTACGGTACCTAACCAGTGCAATAGTAATGAAAGAAAGACGAAAATGGAGGATGGCACATATGCAATGCGATGTGATTTTAGTCCATTCAATTCTACTCATTTGCCCTGTTAAGGCTGAACGACCTGGACCCAACATGCCCCACAACAAATGTGAAATCAACCCTTTCATGCACCCTGTAACCTGATAGCATGATAAGATGTCCACTGTAGTAATCACTGTCCCTGAAAGGGTTCATATGAAAAATACTCAATGCACTGTGCACGATGAACACTGAGGGGTACTCACATTCTTGTTTGAAGGTGAAATATTCTGTCAAATGTCTACATTCATGATTTCCACGCAGTAAAAATAGTGTCTTTGGATAGAGGATTTTCAGTGACCAAAGATATAAAACACACTGTCGAGACAAAAAAAATGCAAACAAAGTGTTTGTTCGGTAAGTTACAAAACGCCAGCTTATAAGAGTACGTGTCATTTCCCACTGTTTTCTTCACCTCAATACTGAAGTAGCCACGGTCGACATAGTCCCCCAGGAACAGGTAGCGTGTCGTGGCTGGTGATCCGCCCACTTCGAAAAGCTTCATCAGGTCAAAGAACTGCCCGTGGATGTCCCCACAAACTGGAAAGCAATGCAAGGAAATTGAACTTTTAGTAAGCTTCTGCATCGCTTTTATGATGACAGCACTTGGAATCTGGAACTATTTCAACTTCCCTTATTGTCTATGGTAAAGCTCGCTTTGAAATCCAAACAAATCAGCGATTCATTTTTGACCTCCAATGGTCCAACCTAAAAATTTCATGCTGTATTTCAAGGACCTTAAAAAATGTCTGCTTACTACGAATGAGCCTACATCTTTTTTTTTTTTCCTGTGGGAAAAAAAATGCTCACTTGAATAATGAACAGCTGAGCTGGATGCTATTCATTTTGTCCTGAATATTTCTGTAATGTACACTGGAAGCTGCTTCGTCACCATTTGCCGCTGCACATTTTTTTTTTTTTTTTTTAGAATTCAGCTTGCTTTCTCGTCGCATTCATGCTGCACTGTTGTGTGGAATGTTGTGATTTTAAGAAATTATATGAGCGGGTATAAATGTGGGTTGTCCTCGTCGTCACGAGAAGAAATGTTTTTGGCCGAAAAGCCGTTGTCAACCTATGAGAAGTAAGACACTTTTCGAGAGGGAGATGCATACTTGTCCCCCCCTCAATCGACCACCGTACGACTCTGCATTGCAAACCAACATCTCATTTCCTTGTGGCCTTCAATTTTTCATTATCATCTCTCTGTCCCCCTCTCTCCTGCTCACCCCCCATCTCGTCTCTCTTTTTCTGTCTCCCCTATCAGCTCCACAGTGGCCTTCGCCCACTCAAAGCTTGGAGCGATGTGCGTGGGAGACTGCTTGTGTGACTAAAGCAATCAAACACAAACACACACACACGCATTCACATGCGACCGCGTATCCACATGCATGTACACAAACATCCACGCTGCATGCCCATGCATGTTTTTGTTATATTTATGAAAACTCTCAGTATGATCTGACACAAGCGACATGAGTACAGTGAAGTGGAAATAATCTGTCGTCGTTCACCCCTAATGGACACACAACTGAAGCTTCAGATGGTTGCGATCAACATCCGTATGCGCCACTTGGTCCATCGTCCATATTTCATACTCCTGAGCGAAAGCTTCCACTTTCCTAAACTTGTGTGGCATCCTTTTCAGTTAAACAACAAAGACGATGAATTGAATCCTTGTCATGATAAGGTAACTCAACAAAATAATTGTTTGTAGGAAATGACGTTTGCTCAATTTTACGTACGGTTCCAGATCACTGACAGTTGATACTTTGTAAAATTACTTTATTTTTTTTTTTCTGTCAACATGGTGAGTGGCTAAATATATTGGTCAGACTTGGAAGCTGGAAAAAAAAAAAGATCTCAGCTTGAGGAAATATATCCCTTGATGATTGTACACCCAGAATAAAAATGTCTTTCTGGCATGTTCGGCATGGACTAAAACTAGGCCACAACTTAGGTTGATCAGAGGGAGGCAGTGGCAGACTCAGACGCTGCCAACATTTGGAGATGTCGCAATTTTAGCAAACGCCTTTTAACTTGATACGCCGGGTAGTTGCAACAGACATCAAAATGTCACACACTTGCTGCAGCTCAACAGACTAGCAGGTACCTGATTTAGCACAGCTGCATTACTTAAAAAGTCTGCAGAACTGATCTGTTGGACATTTTCCCTCAAAATGAACAAACATTCACACCGATGGACAGTTGAAGGCCTTGAATGAACCACGCTGCTCGCGCCCTTTCTTTTCCGTTGCTGATTTCTTGTCTTTTTTTTAATCCATTTTTTTAATCCATTCAACAACCCCTGTTTTTTTCTTTTCCGCCTTTGAAAATCTGAGTGTTTCTAGTCCTTTTTGCATCACTTATTGTCTGACAACACTTTTGAGTGTTTTTTTTTTTCATCTGGACATGCCACCGTGTACGGTGTGTTCACCATACAGTTTTGATAGCCACCACTTTTGTGCATGTGTGTGTGTGTGTGTGTGTCATTGCCGTTTCTTAATGTCAAAACTACCTGTGACCGGTGCCTCAATGTCCAGTATGGTTTTCTCCTGGCGCAGGATTGCCGCTCCTTCATTGATGATTCGCAATGCCACGGCTTCTTCCACGCGGCCCTCCTTGGTAAGGTGGGCCTTCAGGAGATCCACTCGGGGTTTCCCTTCACAGTCGAACACTTCTTTCATGGTAAGGCGGTGGCTTAGGGGGAAGGGGACAGCTGGGGACCAACAGACACACGGGACATCAAAATCAATTTGTCTCCGAAAAGTGAGACTCGCCGCAAACTCCACTCGAGAGCGAGTGAGACGGATAACCATGCGGAAACCTCGTGCACGTTTTCGCCGAAGGCGAAACACAGCGGCGACATATATTTGTTGTACGCAGCATGTGCAATCGACTCTAAAAATATGGCTTGTTTAATATGCACAAGGACAATAAATCCATTTGCGGACCCAAACAGTAAATTATTCAAAACTATGGCTGGCACAATAATTCTTTTCGAATACGTAGAAGTAAAGATTTGTTTTTCAAATGGTGACAGGCATTGAAATAGACTGCTGGATACTTCCTTAGCTACTCGTGCACAACCAAAGCAACATACTTTGAGCTTTGAATGTCTTGGTTTCTTCACTTAGTAGAAGAAGGTGGAGGCAAAATATGACAAACACCTTTCAATAAATATGATGTTATATGAGCATTATGAGCACTAATGTAGGGAAAAAAAACCCATTGGCTAACATGACCATGTGCTCAATATATCCAACAGTCTCTCTGGAATGCAAAATCCCGTGGCCATTAAAATGCACCTGTCACCTAGCCTACAAACTGGCTGCGAAAATGTGAAAAAGAGATCATTATTCTGTGTCAGGAAAGGTTATTTATCAGATGTGAAGTTGATCCCTGTGCGCTGTGACGACGGGCTTTCAGGCTCCGTGTATTGACGTTAATCTATAGATCATCAGGCTTAACGGAGTGACTCTTTCGACACGAGGCCGCTGTAAATAATTCAGATTAATGGAAAAATAAGACAGATGACTGCAAAGTTGCAAATTCCTTCACTGATAACGCGCACGCCAGTGCACATTCACCAAGTCGGCAGTAGTTTGCCTGCCAGATTTGAGCCCTGCAAAGGCGAGCTCGGGGCCTTGGGCAGAGCCAAGCGAAAGGAAGAAAAAGGAACGTGCCTCAAAGCTTAAAGTGAACATGATCAACATGTTCTTTAATAATGAATGTGAGGCTAGAGAACTCTCAAAGTCGCCGCTCCCGGGATAATGAGGCAAGCGGCAGCAAGTGTTTTTAATTGGAGAAGGAGGGAGAGGAGGGGGGAAAAAAATTTTCGCAGTGTGCTGTGTGTATCTGTGATGGCGATGTGCGCTTTGACACATTAGCGGCACACATTGTCTGCCTGTCAACACACACACGTACACAAACGCACACAAGTGTTGGAAGTTTGACTTGAGTGACGTCATCATTGAATTTGGAGTTTTGGGGATAAGTGCGCGACGTGCAGTGTATGACGTGACTGAATAAAGTCAATAGCTAACAACCTCCGTAAGCATTACCATTTGTCGCAAAAGGACAAATTTAGTTCCTGTATATAGGCGACATGCATTATCTCATATTTTCATGAAGCCCCTCATGGAAGAATAACCCAGATCGACACAGTGTTATGCTGTGCAACGCACACAAACCCACAGCCCGATGTACAGTGAAGAGACGAAAGAAGCTGACTCCAGCTCAGCGCCCAAGCAGCGGAGTCAAACTATGAAATACTGTATGTTGCCGGGCAACAGCAGCAGCAGAAGCAAGCAGCAGCTGACTGTTGGAGTCGAGCCAGTGCCGACGCAGAAAACTACATTTGGCATTCTCATATGCGCTGCTGGAAAAAGCACATCAACTGCTGTATCTGCATCTGAGGCCATATCGAGGAGTTTCAACTCACGCCGCTGTCAAGTGACATGTTTTCAAAACGTGCAGGGTAAAGACACCATAAGGCAGCGTTGCGTTGCTAATGAGCAATCTTGAGTTCGGTCAGGAAATGCTGAATGGCTTCTTGGCTACGTCTAATGAGACGGTGTCCGTTTTTGAGTGAAGCAATTAACGTAGGAAAACATGAGCGACTCCATATCTTCCACACGTGACGTGTGTGGGAGGAATCAAATGTGAATTGCCAAATCTGAGTATTGCTGGATCATGACCATGGAAGGGTCTACTGGTGGTTTCAAGCATGTGCATTGTGTTGCGCACGATGTGTAGCCATATAGGCTGACGTTGCAGGTGGCGGGCAAAGCACCCTGAGTTAAAAAAAAAAAAATTGGGACTTGTCAATCATTGGCATCTTGAGAATGTGTGTCCTCTTGTGGAGTTGCACTCTGTAGAGGAGATTCCACTTCAAAGCTTGAATACAGTAGATAAAAGCTCACTTGAGGTCAACCATTTCCCAAAGGGGGGCAATCAAGCTCGGACCTCCACGGGTGGGTTCATAACTATGGATGACACCTTAATAGAAAAACACTTTGGACACGGAGTTAAATTCTGATGTATTTTCTCTTCTTCTTCTTTTTGGGGGAGGGGGAGAATTGCATTTTTGCAATACATATTGCTTCCTAATGACCTACTTGACCCATTTTGATTAAAACGCCTTCATTTACACACAGTAGCTTACTAAGAGCCCCCAGCGTAACTGGCCTGAATATGCCTCACCATTCCCCGCACCACAGTGGTGATCGTCCCCTTGCAAAACAAAGTGCACAGGCCAGCAGATAATGCATTCAGATTCAGTTTCTTCTGTCACATTAAGGATGTGGAATAGAAATAAGAGATGGTATGAACTTGTAGTACTTTCACTTGGGGGGGATAAAAATAACTGGCTTGTCGTCAGTAGTTAGCTGCACGGGCCACATACAACGACTGTCTCGACGAATCAAAATCATCTGCTTTTATCACCTAAGTGACACAATGGTGCTTTTTGTATCCATCTTTAGATTTTCCAGACCGAACTAGTCGTAAAATACCTTTTTGAAATGAAACTGGGAGGACAGACTTCAAACGTAAAAAGCGTTATATCCAAGCACAATCCTAGTTTGTTTGAATTAGGAAGAAAAGAATAAATTCAAACAGTATATCGTTAGCTTGAAAGCAGAAATGAATAAATCACTTGTAATGTATTGTTACCAAAGCTGTCAAAAATACCCATGTGCCTGCTAAGAAATTGTCCAAATTCAAATATGATTTGGGCAATGATGCTGTCAGACATATTAACATACATTAGGTACCCCAACAAATTCAAAAAATCTGCCCTTTGAAAAATAAAAACGTGGTAGAGAGATTTATTTATTTCGGAATTGGTAAGGCAGAAAATATGAATATACTGTCTCATTACGATGTCACAACTTAAACAAATATGTCTTTGGCAGTGTCAATCAAATCAGAACGTTTTAATCTATGTGAAGGTACAATTTTATTTTATTATTTTTTTGAAGGCGCTTGTCTACTGGAATCCATGATGGCCTCAACAGATTGCAAGTTTGAAGCAATGGAGGATTTAATAAGACATTCTTCTGCAAAACATCAAATTGAGGGGATTTTACACAGATGAATCATGCGCCTCAAGCACAAATATAACGATGTGTCAGCAACTGTGTGATGAAGTGCACAAGTTAGAATCTAGGGTAGCCCATGTTATGGTGTGGCTACTCGGTGCATCAAGTATTTTTTAAGCCGTACTTGTAAAAAGATGGAGAAATATGGACATCTACAGTGCTGCCATCTAAATTTCAAATCATTTTTTGTACCAGACTCGTTGTCACCTCAAGTGCAAAAGTTGCTGATCCTGAGTGAGCTGCACAGCCATCGCGCTAATAATGCTGGTGAATACATTGGCGTACCCTGAGCTGGTCCATGGAAAAAATGAGTTATTAGTTATGGCACAACTGTGCGTGCTTGCTTCATCATCCTCCATTGATCAGACTTTGCATCCACGGTGATGTCCTGCAGCCTTCACCCACTCATGCATTTTTTGGCAGCCCTTGGATTAGCATACAATTACAGATACGAATCAATTATTGTTAATTTATAATTCCATGCCACCTTCTTGTTCTTCCACCCCGTCAAAATCCTGCTGCATCACTGCCCCATCTTCGAGCAGGAGCTCAGCATTCAGCTGTTACCCCCCCCCCCCCTCACCCACTCATGCATTTTTTGGCAGCCCTTGGATTAGCATACAATTACAGATACGAATCAATTATTGTTAATTTATAATTCCATGCCACCTTCTTGTTCTTCCACCCCGTCAAAATCCTGCTGCATCACTGCCCCATCTTCGAGCAGGAGCTCAGCATTCAGCTGTTACCCCCCCCCCCCCACCAACCTCCCTCCCGGCCACAGAGCTAAGACACATTCAAATGATGACAGCTGAGAACAAACATAAAAAATACATGATTGCGTTTTTAAAATTTATACACCCATATCACCCTACGCAGCCGTGCCCGTTGGAGTTCGTGTAGGCTGGCTAGAAAAAAGGATTG
>NW_017805406.1:1151014-1157474 GCF_001891065.2 Hippocampus comes
CCTCCCGGCCACAGAGCTAAGACACATTCAAATGATGACAGCTGAGAACAAACATAAAAAATACATGATTGCGTTTTTAAAATTTATACACCCATATCACCCTACGCAGCCGTGCCCGTTGGAGTTCGTGTAGGCTGGCTAGAAAATAGGATTGTTTGTCAACATCAAAAAAAAAAAAAAAAAAAGCAGGCAACTTGACGGCCGCGAATGCACCACGGATGCACGACTACGTGGATAGGGAGGGAAAAAAATAGAGGCCACGTTCACGCCATGGCACAAGAAGCGAAAAGCCAAGATGTTATGTAATATCTCGAGACAAAATGATGGCTTTTTTTTTTGTGGGGGGCTTCCTACTCACATTTCACCACCCGATCGGCGGCGTTTAGGACGATGTCAGCGTTGGACATCTTCATGGGCAGTTTGCGGCTGTCTGGAAACGCTTCCCTCTTTCCCGAACGCGCTGAAATACAAGATCAACTCTCAGCGCTGCTGCTCCGAATGCAATTGATGCTGTGGCATCACTCGGATGGTGAGGATGAGTCCCCCCTCCTCCTCTTTCGCCTCCTCTTCCTCCTCCGTGGGTCGGAGCGGCTGTGCCAGGGTAGGACTTGATGCTGCTTCTTTCCCAGGCTCGGGTGGATGCTGGATGCTGGAGAAAGCAGGATGCGGGGCTAAGCTGCTGCTGCTGCTGTGGGGGAGGATGCACGGGAGAGGGAGGGAGAGACCGCCAGGGAGGAAGAGGGAGGGGGCTTTGAAGGGAACTCCCACGCAAATTTTTCAGCAGACCGCCTGCCTGATGCATGCCTTCTGAAGGGGCTGCCCCCGCGCACGAGCACACATACCGCACACCGTGGTCGATATCGGGGATATTCTCGCTATGCGTGAAAATAAGCACACGCAAATGCGGGTTAAATATGAAGGTGGCTGCACCCATCCCTTCGAAATTTCGTGCAATATTTTTGTAAACATTCTATGTTCGCGATAAAACGCGAGACGTTCAAGACATACGCGGGCATCACGTGACTTTGTTTATAAACGAGCGATGAGTTATCTCACGACATCGACGTTTTAAACATACTGTAGACGAGATGTAAATACTGAAATGTATTTGACGCAAATATAATTGAAAGGATGGAGGATGCCGTCGTTTGGACTGCAGTTGGTAAACGAGTCTTGACAGCCATTTATTCCTCCGTTTGAAAAAGCGTTGCAATTCCCACATGTGACCACGCGAGGCTCCCATACAAACAACGCTGTACTGGGACAGGATCCTGGACTCTACTAATTGACCCAAGTTTGTAGAACACATGCTACATATGCTAAACCTTCACCGTGAATATGTTTTTCAGATGGTAAAAAGTTGTTTTACTGATTGATTTGATATGACTGCTGAAAGTCAGATCCAAAGCACACGGAAGTTTCAGACTTGGTCTTTGATTTTGAAGACAGAGCCAGTACCAAGAGCCATCCTCTTTTCCTTATTGTTGAAAACACTTTTACTTTTTGTTGAAGATACTTGCTTGAGTTTTGTAACCTATGGAATAAGATAACGGAACCCCCCCCCCGCCTCCCCCATTCAAGTCATAATTTTGTCGAATTTTTCTTAACAAATATTCCAATGACATCAGTATTATGATTTTCTTACTTAAAATGCACAGTTACAAATTGTTACGCCAAATCTAAATGAGTAAGAGTGGCTCTATCACATCTGCACTCCAGGATTCGGAAGTGAAAGGTTCAACAGATTTATTTGAAACTCCGGCTGTCTGTGTGGAAGTTTTAGATACAAGGGAGGGGAAATGGTTTCCTTACAAAAGAGAAGTGAAACGATTATGAAAGAAGTCTCCGTACACTTGCGGTCTAGACATTCAGGGTCAACAGTCAGCCCAAAGTGAAAATGGCTGTTGTCAAAACCTGCCACTAGATGGCGCCGTCGCTCTTTTAGTGCCACTGTGAACACATTTGGGCCTAATCTGGTGCCTTTTCGTGACAGGCGAGTTTTGCAATTTGGCGTCATCATTCCAGACAATCGTCCTTGTTATTAGCAGTGCATTCTTCAGAGCTTTTGATGGCATCGAATCATACTTCCCGGGTGCTTGCGGTGCGTCCTTGAGGGTGCCAATATCATCCTGGACTGATAAATCTGAATGAAGGTACCGGAGAAAGCAGCGTGTGACCAAGTTGCAGTATGTCTTATGTCCAAATCAGCATTTTGACTGCATGCGTCATACTTTTCAATACAACCAAAATGTGCCACTAATGACCGACTAGCGAGTGTCAATAACTACCTAAAATGATTCTAAAAAGGTCATAAAAGTATTTTCTGAATGACTGGCAGCAGCGTTTGTGGATGCTGTTGTTACTGGCATGGTGCATTGGCAAAGCGGTTGGAGTTAATGGTGCACTAAGTGGGCCACTTCCAACATCATATGATGAAGGCTACCAGTGTTGCCATGAACTCACGTCATACATTTGACCCTAAAAAGCTTTTTTACATATATATAACTGACTTGCTTTTTCCAGCAAAATGTACATTGACTATTTTTTCTGATATGTTCTCTCAAGTCACACTACCTTAGAAATGTTAATTTACAAGCACATTATGGTTATGACAATGAAAGTTTTGCGCATAGGGTTTCTTTTAAAAAATAGTGATCGCCAACTACTGGCCTGGCGTGCATATGACAGGTTTTTTTCAATTGTTATTCGCAGGTCTATTTAAAAAAAAAAAGTTCATTTTGCTGTGAAATGTTCACACACAGACGATGTGCCCTCTCTGTTAATGTATATACTCTACAGTATAATTATACTGCTTGGATTTTAGATTGAATATCTCATAGCCCTACATTAAATGGGAACCCGCTTATGATGGAAAGGGCCTGAGGGCCAAAGGCACAGGAATGTCGGTAGGTCAGAGGTCATAAATGTTGAAAGTTAGAGGATAAGAAATGAAAGGAACAACAATGGAAACCTGAGAGATGTTGCGCATTAGAATTAAACAACAAAACACAAAGCTAAGTTCTCTGAAATGTTTACATGCAGTTAACACGGTCTACAACATTCTCCGCTCCCTCCGTCCCTGATAGACCTCCCCAGAGCCGCGGTCAGGGGCTTTCCTACGGCGCCGGTCATGTGTGCAGCTGGGGATGGAGGCCACGCAACAGTGATCTTGCCTCCCCGGCTCAGGAAAGTACCGTGCCTCGCTGCGCACAACCAAAACAACAAAGAGCCGAGTGTGGCTGCAGCCTGCGGGGTTCACTGCACCCACCACAGCACGTCCAAGAGTCACAGCTAGCTGCTCTTACCCGTCAACGCATGACTCGTCTTTTTCTTTTTGCCTTAACAATGTCATATTCCTCTTTTCCTTAGCTCGGATAAAGGACTTGGGAAAGTCAAAATGAAGGACACATATTACAAATTGCATGTGGATTCTGCGAGGAGATAATGTTGATCTGAAATTCAAAGAAACTGACTACACTGAAAATGATGAAGTGGTGAATTTATTCAATTCGATTTTGGCAACTGAGTGCACAAAATAAAATGCACCTGGATCCACAGGATTTTATTAAGTAGCAGATGTAAAGTATACAGTACTTATAAAAAAAAACTGTATCTGGAACTAGTTATTATTTCCTGCAACCACCTGACATGTTAATGTGCAGTTTCTATATTTGCATCATCATGAAGTGAATCCCTGGACAAAAAAGTCACACCACTTAACAAAAATGTCAAAAAAAGTAGTTACATGTGTTCATTATGTACCTTCTGCCATCTGGTGGAGGAGCATTTTATTGTTCTGCCTTTCACACTACGTTCTGGCATAGATAGCTGACTAAATAGGCCTGTGGATTATTTGTTGTAAAGAATTTTCACGATCTTTCACGGAACACTCAAGTGCTTTGGAAGTGTTTGGGATTATATCTGGAGTAGTTAAGGATTAGTTAGTAGTGGTAGGTGATAAATAGAATTAAAAATGCAACTGGTTTAGTTGTGCGCCATTGCAAACTGTAATAAACAATAATATTGTACATCTCTGACAGTGTCAATCAAAAATGAGAATTATTATTCTTGAAAGAGTTTGCGTTGGATTTCACTGGTTCATACTCATATGGTGTTCTCATGTTAATAATGAACAGTGGTAAATATTGGTAATGTAATTATTACATGGGAAATAAGTTGGCAAATTGTGAAAGAGTTCATTTGTATCAAATTGGAACTGAGACTGTACATTAATGATTTTAATCACTGTACACTCACTAACACGTTGAACCCGTTAGGCGGTGAGACTGCATTTATTGTGTGCGCCTTTGGAAAGCGACGCCTGCGCGTAATTACGCACTCGGTGGCCTTTGACTTTAGTATTTGCCAAGTGAGTGTCATGTTTACGAGCCACAGAGAATATTTGTTTGCAGGGAGGGTGGTTGGCCACTGTCACGGTTGGTATCCCCCCCGTCCCCCACCCTGCCGAGAACACCCCCCCCCTCCCTCCCTCTCTCCCTCAACCGCTATGTTCCAGCACTGGAGCCTCCATCGCGCGGCTCGATCGATTCTCATTGATTGTCCCTGACGAGCTGCTCCACTTTCTAGCCAATGTCAGCCAGTCTGCGATCGGGAAGGAGAGAAACGAAGGAAAATCTCTGCCGCCCTGGCGGTGTCATGTCCACACACTTGGGCTGAACGCCTGCCAAGCGTCCGGGACGGTCCGAAGAGGCGGACTGGACTCTCCGGCGAGAGGCTGCCAGAGAAAGACGGAAGCTCTGGGTGTGGGGACTGGATTTCTGGAGCGTATTGATGGCTGAAGTCAGTTCACTCATTCACTCTTTAAGGAAACGATGCACACTTGAGTTGGGAACTTGATTACAAAAATACTTGACAGTTCTTTCTACTTGGAGCGTAAATTTGTGTATGTCTACTATTGATTTCAAATGTGGCTACATTTCCAAGCAGTGTTGACTATTGCTTGTTTATCCATCGAGCCATTTAACTCTACCTGTAAATCTTATATTTTAATTACAAAGGGTATTTTCAATTTGTATGTTACTTCATCACAACACTTGTAATACTCTCTATTCATGCGAATCTATCTATATGTACCTTAGTCCATAGTAATGTGGACCATGTGTTAACAAATATTTGAATTTTAGTGGTCATTTTTCAAAGCTGCTGCAATGACCGCAAGTCGGTGTCCTGTGTCGCGCCGCGTCAAAAATCCACTTCGGGATTTCCGCTAACCTCCAAAAATCTATGAAACGTGTTTGCATGTTCCTCTGGGCGAGTGGGATTGTAGAGGTGGGATCGCGAGGACCGGAGAAGGCTGGCTGGCTGGGGGGGAACCCACGCGCCCGAGCCCCACGGAAAGTCCGCCTTTGCCCAACAACTGACGGTGAATGTTGGCTTATTTCTCCCGTGGGTGGTTCCGCGCACACGGACACGCTGCTGTAGGCTACTTGTGGAAGGAGGAGGAGGGGGCGACGCGTGTCTTTCCTTCCCGCTTTTGGGTGTTTTTTTGTCACCATTGCGCACGACAAGGCTGAGAGACGAAACGCTCGGACTGTGGGAGCCCCCCCTCCTCACCCCTCCTCTGCTCGGATCTGCTCTGGTAGGTGCCAATAACGCGGGTTTGTGTTTACAAATAACAACATTGACTAGGAAGTGAGGCTGGTGTGGGATGGATGTTTGGAGGCGGAGGGGTTGGCTATACTTTGTTAAAGTCCAAAAAGTTGGCTGTCATCTCCTCCACAAAACACTCCCTACCCCCCCCCCCCCCCCCCCCCCCTCCAAATGTTAGAGCAAGCTGGCACTGCGGGAGCCGGTGCCGCAGATGGGCTTCCGTGCCCCAGACAAAAGCGCGCTCATTTCCCAGCGACTCCCGGTGCGTTGTCAGGGCGCCACTGACGAGCTGCTGCCACTTTGTCACGAACAATCTGGCCTTTATTTCCATGTGGCGGCGGCGGCGGCGGCGTTGGCACGGACGCGCGCGGCGTGATGCGGACCAACTGAAAAAACTTAAACGATTCTCTGTGCGTGTTGTCTGTTGTGTGACCGTTATTGGAAACGTCTCCCCCACCCAAGCAACAAACAACCAGCATTAATGATGCGTAAAAACAGCCAGGAAGTCAGCTTCTTCGCATTCCAGATGGCACCTTCTCTCTTAGCTACGACTCAGTGTGCTTTTGTCCGAGCGTGGGCAAGTTCTCAGGTGTCCTTCAACGCACCACCAGTTTCCGGCGACACGAGGTGCAGTATTTTTTCAGCTCGAGGGTGCTCGTCTCCAACTTTGCGTGCGTAAATCAGAAGGAGGCGCAGCACCGGATGGCTGTGCTTGTAAGAGTCTAATCGTTGTCACCATGCTTTTTAACTTCCTCTGCCTGCTTGTGTGTGCGCGTGTGTGTGTGCGCGCGTATCTGTGTAGGAGGTGGGAGGAATTGAAAATGTGACGCTCGTCGTCGACGGCGCGTCT